>NW_027649047.1:0-17262 GCF_965637545.1 Phallusia mammillata
AGGTGATGTTTGCCTCGTTGGCAAAACGCATATGCAAAGTTTGAGCCCAATCGGACTTCTGTATCGCCCTGTGCAAAAGTGATTTTCAGCAAAAACTGAGCATTTTTGTCATAAGTTGCAAATTTTTAAGTCGATAACTCACGAACCACTGAACCGAATTTGACGCCCCTTTGCAGGTGATGTTTGCCTCGTTGGCAAAACGCATATGCAAAGTTACAGCCCAATCGGACTTCTCTATCGCCCTGTGCAAAAAGTGATTTTCAGCAAAAACTGAGCATTTTTGTCAAAAGTTGCAAATTTTTAAGTCGATAACTCACGAACCACTGAACCGAATTTGACGCCCCTTTGCAGGTGATGTTTGCCTCGTTGGCAAAACGCATATGCAAAGTTTGAGCCCAATCGGACTTCTGTATCGCCCTGTGCAAAAAGTGATTTTCAGCAAAAACTGAGCATTTTTGTCAAAAGTTGCAAATTTTTAAGTCGATAACTTACGAACCACTGGACCGAATTTGACGCCCCTTTGCAGGTGATGTTTGCGTCGTTGGCAAAACGCATATGCAAAGTTTGAGCCCAATCGGACTTCTGTATCGCCCTGTGCAAAAAGTGATTTTCAGCAAAAACTGAGCATTTTTGTCATAAGTTGCAAATTTTTAAGTCGATAACTCACGAACCACTGAACCGAATTTGACGCCCCTTTGCAGGTGATGTTTGCCTCGTTGGCAAAACGCATATGCAAAGTTACAGCCCAATCGGACTTCTCTATCGCCCTGTGCAAAAAGTGATTTTCAGCAAAAACTGAGCATTTTTGTCAAAAGTTGCAAATTTTTAATTCGATAACTCACGAACCACTGAACCGAATTTGACGCCCCTTTGCAGGTGATGTTTGCCTCGTTGGCAAAACGCATATGCAAAGTTTGAGCCCAATCGGACTTCTGTATCGCCCTGTGCAAAAAGTGATTTTCAGGAAAAAACTGAGCATTTTTTGTCATAAGTTGCAAATTTTTAAGTCGATAACTCACGAACCACTGAACCGAATTTGACGCCCCTTTGCAGGTGATGTTTGCCTCGTTGGCAAAACGCATATGCAAAGTTTGAGCCCAATCGGACTTCTGTATCGCCCTGTGCAAAAAGTGATTTTCAGCAAAAACTGAGCATTTTTGTCATAAGTTGCAAATTTTTAAGTCGATAACTCACGAACCACTGAACCGAATTTGACGCCCCTTTGCAGGTGATGTTTGCCTCGTTGGCAAAACGCATATGCAAAGTTTGAGCCCAATCGGACTTCTGTATCGCCCTGTGCAAAAAGTGATTTTCAGCAAAAACTGAGCATTTTTGTCAAAAGTTGCAAATTTTAAGTCGATAACTTACGAACCACTGAACCGAATTTGACGCCCCTTTGCAGGTGATGTTTGCCTCGTTGGCAAAACGCATATGCAAAGTTGAGCCCAATCGGACTTCTGTATCGCCCTGTGCAAAAAGTGATTTTCAGCAAAACTGAGCATTTTTGTCATAAGTTGCAAATTTTTAAGTCGATAACTCACGAACCACTGAACCGAATTTGACGCCCCTTTGCAGGTGATGTTTGCCTCCAAAGTTACAGCCCAATCGGACTTCTGTATCGCCCTGTGCAAAAAGTGATTTTCAGCAAAAACTGAGCATTTTTGTCATAAGTTGCAAATTTTTAAGTCGATAACTCACGAACCACTGAACCGAATTTGACGCCCCTTTGCAGGTGATGTTTGCCTCGTTGGCAAAACGCATATGCAAAGTTTGAGCCCAATCGGACTTCTCTATCGCCCTGTGCAAAAAGTGATTTTCAGCAAAAACTGAGCATTTTTGTCAAAAGTTGCAAATTTTTAAGTCGATAACTTACGAACCACTGGACTGAATTTGACGCCCCTTTGCAGGTGATGTTTGCCTCGTTGGCAAAACGCATATGCAAAGTTTGAGCCCAATCGGACTTCTGTATCGCCCTGTGCAAAAAGTGATTTTCAGCAAAAACTGAGCATTTTTGTCATAACTTGCAAATTTTTAAGTCGATAACTCACGAACCACTGAACCGAATTTGACGCCCCTTTGCAGGTGATGTTTGCCTCGTTGGCAAAACGCATATGCAAAGTTTGAGCCCAATCGGACTTCTGTATCGCCCTGTGCAAAAAGTGATTTTCAGCAAAAACTAAGCATTTTTGTCATAAGTTGCAAATTTTTAAGTCGATAACTCACGAACCACTGAACCGAATTTGACGCCCCTTTGCAGGTGATGTTTGCCTCGTTGGCAAAACGCATATGCAAAGTTTGAGCCCAATCGGACTTCTGTATCGCCCTGTGCAAAAAGTGATTTTCAGCAAAAACTGAGCATTTTTGTCAAAAGTTGCAAATTTTTAAGTCGATAACTTACGAACCACTGAACCGAATTTGACGCCCCTTTGCAGGTGATGTTTGCCTCGTTGGCAAAACGCATATGCAAAGTTTGAGCCCAATCGGACTTCTGTATCGCCCTGTGCAAAAAGTGATTTTTCAGCAAAAACTGAGCATTTTTGTCATAAGTTGCAAATTTTTAAGTCGATAACTCACGAACCACTGAACCGATTTGACGCCCCTTTGCAGGTGATGTTTGCCTCGTTGGCAAAACGCATATGCAAAGTTACAGCCCAATCGGACTTCTCTATCGCCTGTGCAAAAAGTGATTTTCAGCAAAAACTGAGCATTTTTGTCATAAGTTGCAAATTTTTAAGTCGATAACTCACGAACCACTGAACCGAATTTGACGCCCCTTTGCAGGTGATGTTTGCCTCGTTGGCAAAACGCATATGCAAAGTTACAGCCCAATCGGACTTCTGTATCGCCCTGTGCAAAAAGTGATTTTCAGCAAAAAACTGAGCATTTTTGTCATAAGTTGCAAATTTTTAAGTCGATAACTCACGAACCACTGAACCGAATTTGACGCCCCTTTGCAGGTGATGTTTGCCTCGTTGGCAAAACGCATATGCAAAGTTTGAGCCCAATCGGACTTCTGTATCGCCCTGTGCAAAAGTGATTTTCAGCAAAAACTGAGCATTTTTGTCATAAGTTGCAAATTTTTAAGTCGATAACTCACGAACCACTGAACCGAATTTGACGCCCCTTTGCAGGTGATGTTTGCCTCGTTGGCAAAACGCATATGCAAAGTTACAGCCCAATCGGACTTCTCTATCGCCCTGTGCAAAAAGTGATTTTCAGCAAAAACTGAGCATTTTTGTCAAAAGTTGCAAATTTTTAAGTCGATAACTCACGAACCACTGAACCGAATTTGACGCCCCTTTGCAGGTGATGTTTGCCTCGTTGGCAAAACGCATATGCAAAGTTTGAGCCCAATCGGACTTCTGTATCGCCCTGTGCAAAAAGTGATTTTCAGCAAAAACTGAGCATTTTTGTCAAAAGTTGCAAATTTTTAAGTCGATAACTTACGAACCACTGGACCGAATTTGACGCCCCTTTGCAGGTGATGTTTGCGTCGTTGGCAAAACGCATATGCAAAGTTTGAGCCCAATCGGACTTCTGTATCGCCCTGTGCAAAAAGTGATTTTCAGCAAAAACTGAGCATTTTTGTCATAAGTTGCAAATTTTTAAGTCGATAACTCACGAACCACTGAACCGAATTTGACGCCCCTTTGCAGGTGATGTTTGCCTCGTTGGCAAAAAGCATATGCAAAGTTACAGCCCAATCGGACTTCTCTATCGCCCTGTGCAAAAAGTGATTTTCAGCAAAAACTGAGCATTTTTGTCAAAAGTTGCAAATTTTTAATTCGATAGCTCACGAACCACTGAACCGAATTTGACGCCCCCTTTGCAGGTGATGTTTGCCTCGTTGGCAAAACGCATATGCAAAGTTTGAGCCCAATCGGACTTCTGTATCGCCCTGTGCAAAAAGTGATTTTCAGGAAAAACTGAGCATTTTTGTCATAAGTTGCAAATTTTTAAGTCGATAACTCACGAACCACTGAACCGAATTTGACGCCCCTTTGCAGGTGATGTTTGCCTCGTTGGCAAAACGCATATGCAAAGTTTGAGCCCAATCGGACTTCTGTATCGCCCTGTGCAAAAAGTGATTTTCAGCAAAACTGAGCATTTTTGTCATAAGTTGCAAATTTTTAAGTCGATAACTCACGAACCACTGAACCGAATTTGACGCCCCTTTGCAGGTGATGTTTGCCTCGTTGGCAAAACGCATATGCAAAGTTTGAGCCCAATCGGACTTCTGTATCGCCCTGTGCAAAAAGTGATTTTCAGCAAAAACTGAGCATTTTTGTCAAAAGTTGCAAATTTTTAAGTCGATAACTTACGAACCACTGAACCGAATTTGACGCCCCTTTGCAGGTGATGTTTGCCTCGTTGGCAAAACGCATATGCAAAGTTTGAGCCCAATCGGACTTCTGTATCGCCCTGTGCAAAAAGTGATTTTCAGCAAAAACTGAGCATTTTTGTCATAAGTTGCAAATTTTTAAGTCGATAACTCACGAACCACTGAACCGAATTTGACGCCCCTTTGCAGGTGATGTTTGCCTCGTTGGCAAAACGCATATGCAAAGTTACAGCCCAATCGGACTTCTGTATCGCCCTGTGCAAAAAGTGATTTTCAGCAAAAACTGAGCATTTTTGTCATAAGTTGCAAATTTTTAAGTCGATAACTCACGAACCACTGAACCGAATTTGACGCCCCTTTGCAGGTGATGTTTGCCTCGTTGGCAAAACGCATATGCAAAGTTACAGCCCAATCGGACTTCTGTATCGCCCTGTGCAAAAAGTGATTTTCAGCAAAAACTGAGCATTTTTGTCATAAGTTGCAAATTTTTAAGTCGATAACTCACGAACCACTGAACCGAATTTGACGCCCCTTTGCAGGTGATGTTTGCCTCGTTGGCAAAACGCATATGCAAAGTTTGAGCCCAATCGGACTTCTGTATCGCCCTGTGCAAAAAGTGATTTTCAGCAAAAACTGAGCATTTTTGTCATAAGTTGCAAATTTTTAAGTCGATAACTCACGAACCACTGAACCGAATTTGACGCCCCTTTGCAGGTGATGTTTGCCTCGTTGGCAAAACGCATATGCAAAGTTACAGCCCAATCGGACTTCTCTATCGCCCTGTGCAAAAAGTGATTTTCAGCAAAAACTGAGCATTTTTGTCAAAAGTTGCAAATTTTTAAGTCGATAACTCACGAACCACTGAACCGAATTTGACGCCCCTTTGCAGGTGATGTTTGCCTCGTTGGCAAAACGCATATGCAAAGTTTGAGCCCAATCGGACTTCTGTATCGCCCTGTGCAAAAAGTGATTTTCAGCAAAAACTGAGCATTTTTGTCAAAAGTTGCAAATTTTTAAGTCGATAACTTACGAACCACTGGACCGAATTTGACGCCCCTTTGCAGGTGATGTTTGCGTCGTTGGCAAAACGCATATGCAAAGTTTGAGCCCAATCGGACTTCTGTATCGCCCTGTGCAAAAAGTGATTTTCAGCAAAAACTGAGCATTTTTGTCATAAGTTGCAAATTTTTAAGTCGATAACTCACGAACCACTGAACCGAATTTGACGCCCCTTTGCAGGTGATGTTTGCCTCGTTGGCAAAACGCATATGCAAAGTTACAGCCCAATCGGACTTCTCTATCGCCCTGTGCAAAAAGTGATTTTCAGCAAAAACTGAGCATTTTTGTCAAAAGTTGCAAATTTTTAAGTCGATAACTCACGAACCACTGAACCGAATTTGACGCCCCTTTGCAGGTGATGTTTGCCTCGTTGGCAAAACGCATATGCAAAGTTTGAGCCCAATCGGACTTCTCTATCGCCCTGTGCAAAAAGTGATTTTCAGCAAAAACTGAGCATTTTTGTCAAAAGTTGCAAATTTTTAAGTCGATAACTTACGAACCACTGGACCGAATTTGACGCCCCTTTGCAGGTGATGTTTGCCTCGTTGGCAAAACGCATATGCAAAGTTTGAGCCCAATCGGACTTCTGTATCGCCCTGTGCAAAAAGTGATTTTCAGCAAAAACTGAGCATTTTTGTCATAAGTTGCAAATTTTTAAGTCGATAACTCACGAACCACTGAACCGAATTTGACGCCCCTTTGCAGGTGATGTTTGCCTCGTTGGCAAAACGCATATGCAAAGTTTGAGCCCAATCGGACTTCTGTATCGCCCTGTGCAAAAAGTGATTTTCAGCAAAAACTGAGCATTTTTGTCATAAGTTGCAAATTTTTAAGTCGATAACTCACGAACCACTGAACCGAATTTGACGCCCCTTTGCAGGTGATGTTTGCCTCGTTGGCAAAACGAATATGCAAAGTTTGAGCCCAATCGGACTTCTGTATCGCCCTGTGCAAAAAGTGATTTTCAGCAAAAACTGAGCATTTTTGTCATAAGTTGCAAATTTTTAAGTCGATAACTCACGAACCACTGAACCGAATTTGACGCCCCTTTGCAGGTGATGTTTGCCTCGTTGGCAAAACGCATATGCAAAGTTTGAGCCCAATCGGACTTCTGTATCGCCCTGTGCAAAAAGTGATTTTCAGCAAAAACTGAGCATTTTTGTCATAAGTTGCAAATTTTTAAGTCGATAACTCACGAACCACTGAACCGAATTTGACGCCCCTTTGCAGGTGATGTTTGCCTCGTTGGCAAAACGCATATGCAAAGTTACAGCCCAATCGGACTTCTGTATCGCCCTGTGCAAAAAGTGATTTTCAGCAAAAACTGAGCATTTTTGTCATAAGTTGCAAATTTTTAAGTCGATAACTCACGAACCACTGAACCGAATTTGACGCCCCTTTGCAGGTGATGTTTGCCTCGTTGGCAAAACGCATATGCAAAGTTACAGCCCAATCGGACTTCTCTATCGCCCTGTGCAAAAAGTGATTTTCAGCAAAAACTGAGCATTTTTGTCAAAAGTTGCAAATTTTTAAGTCGATAACTTACGAACCACTGAACCGAATTTGACGCCCCTTTGCAGGTGATGTTTGCCTCGTTGGCAAAACGCATATGCAAAGTTTGAGCCCAATCGGACTTCTGTATCGCCCTGTGCAAAAAGTGATTTTCAGCAAAAACTGAGCATTTTTGTCAAAAGTTGCAAATTTTTAAGTCGATAACTCACGAACCACTGAACCGAATTTGACGCCCCTTTGCAGGTGATGTTTGCCTCGTTGGCAAAACGCATATGCAAAGTTTGAGCCCAATCGGACTTCTGTATCGCCCTGTGCAAAAAGTGATTTTCAGCAAAAACTAAGCATTTTTGTCATAAGTTGCAAATTTTTAAGTCGATAACTCACGAACCACTGAACCGAATTTGACGCCCCTTTGCAGGTGATGTTTGCCTCGTTGGCAAAACGCATATGCAAAGTTTGAGCCCAATCGGACTTCTGTATCGCCCTGTGCAAAAAGTGATTTTCAGCAAAAACTGAGCATTTTTGTCAAAAGTTGCAAATTTTTAAGTCGATAACTTACGAACCACTGAACCGAATTTGACGCCCCTTTGCAGGTGATGTTTGCCTCGTTGGCAAAACGCATATGCAAAGTTTGAGCCCAATCGGACTTCTGTATCGCCCTGTGCAAAAAGTGATTTTCAGCAAAAACTGAGCATTTTTGTCATAAGTTGCAAATTTTTAAGTCGATAACTCACGAACCACTGAACCGAATTTGACGCCCCTTTGCAGGTGATGTTTGCCTCGTTGGCAAAACGCATATGCAAAGTTACAGCCCAATCGGACTTCTGTATCGCCCTGTGCAAAAAGTGATTTTCAGCAAAAACTGAGCATTTTTGTCATAAGTTGCAAATTTTTAAGTCGATAACTCACGAACCACTGAACCGAATTTGACGCCCCTTTGCAGGTGATGTTTGCCTCGTTGGCAAAACGCATATGCAAAGTTACAGCCCAATCGGACTTCTCTATCGCCCTGTGCAAAAAGTGATTTTCAGCAAAAACTGAGCATTTTTGTCAAAAGTTGCAAATTTTTAAGTCGATAACTTACGAACCACTGAACCGAATTTGACGCCCCTTTGCAGGTGATGTTTGCCTCGTTGGCAAAACGCATATGCAAAGTTTGAGCCCAATCGGACTTCTGTATCGCCCTGTGCAAAAAGTGATTTTCAGCAAAAACTGAGCATTTTTGTCATAACTTGCAAATTTTTAAGTCGATAACTCACGAACCACTGAACCGAATTTGACGCCCCTTTGCAGGTGATGTTTGCCTCGTTGGCAAAACGCATATGCAAAGTTTGAGCCCAATCGGACTTCTCTATCGCCCTGTGCAAAAAGTGATTTTCAGCAAAAACTGAGCATTTTTGTCATAAGTTGCA
Organism: Phallusia mammillata; assembly: GCF_965637545.1. Lineage (NCBI taxonomy): Eukaryota > Metazoa > Chordata > Ascidiacea > Phlebobranchia > Ascidiidae > Phallusia > Phallusia mammillata. Next base: position 8,326 of record NW_027649047.1, read on the forward strand.
AATTTTTAAGTCGATAACTCACGAACCACTGAACCGAATTTGACGCCCCTTTGCAGGTGATGTTTGCCTCGTTGGCAAAACGCATATGCAAAGTTTGAGCCCAATCGGACTTCTGTATCGCCCTGTGCAAAAAGTGATTTTCAGCAAAAACTAAGCATTTTTGTCATAAGTTGCAAATTTTTAAGTCGATAACTCACGAACCACTGAACCGAATTTGACGCCCCTTTGCAGGTGATGTTTGCCTCGTTGGCAAAACGCATATGCAAAGTTTGAGCCCAATCGGACTTCTGTATCGCCCTGTGCAAAAAGTGATTTTCAGCAAAAACTGAGCATTTTTGTCAAAAGTTGCAAATTTTTAAGTTGATAACTTACGAACCACTGAACCGAATTTGACGCCCCTTTGCAGGTGATGTTTGCCTCGTTGGCAAAACGCATATGCAAAGTTTGAGCCCAATCGGACTTCTGTATCGCCCTGTGCAAAAAGTGATTTTCAGCAAAAACTGAGCATTTTTGTCATAAGTTGCAAATTTTTAAGTCGATAACTCACGAACCACTGAACCGAATTTGACGCCCCTTTGCAGGTGATGTTTGCCTCGTTGGCAAAACGCATATGCAAAGTTACAGCCCAATCGGACTTCTCTATCGCCCTGTGCAAAAATTGATTTTCAGCAAAAACTGAGCATTTTTGTCAAAAGTTGCAAATTTTTAAATCGATAACTTACGAACCACTGAACCGAATTTGACGCCCCTTTGCAGGTGATGTTTGCCTCGTTGGCAAAACGCATATGCAAAGTTTGAGCCCAATCGGACTTCTGTATCGCCCTGTGCAAAAAGTGATTTTCAGCAAAAACTGAGCATTTTTGTCATAAGTTGCAAATTTTTAAGTCGATAACTCACGAACCACTGAACCGAATTTGACGCCCCTTTGCAGGTGATGTTTGCCTCGTTGGCAAAACGCATATGCAAAGTTTGAGCCCAATCGGACTTCTCTATCGCCCTGTGCAAAAAGTGATTTTCAGCAAAAACTGAGCATTTTTGTCAAAAGTTGCAAATTTTTAAGTCGATAACTTACGAACCACTGGACTGAATTTGACGCCCCTTTGCAGGTGATGTTTGCCTCGTTGGCAAAACGCATATGCAAAGTTTGAGCCCAATCGGACTTCTGTATCGCCCTGTGCAAAAAGTGATTTTCAGCAAAAACTGAGCATTTTTGTCAAAAGTTGCAAATTTTTAAGTCGATAACTCACGAACCACTGAACCGAATTTGACGCCCCTTTGCAGGTGATGTTTGCCTCGTTGGCAAAACGCATATGCAAAGTTTGAGCTCAATCGGACTTCTGTATCGCCCTGTGCAAAAAGTGATTTTCAGCAAAAACTAAGCATTTTTGTCATAAGTTGCAAATTTTTAAGTCGATAACTCACGAACCACTGAACCGAATTTGACGCCCCTTTGCAGGTGATGTTTGCCTCGTTGGCAAAACGCATATGCAAAGTTTGAGCCCAATCGGACTTCTGTATCGCCCTGTGCAAAAAGTGATTTTCAGCAAAAACTGAGCATTTTTGTCAAAAGTTGCAAATTTTTAAGTCGATAACTTACGAACCACTGAACCGAATTTGACGCCCCTTTGCAGGTGATGTTTGCCTCGTTGGCAAAACGCATATGCAAAGTTTGAGCCCAATCGGACTTCTGTATCGCCCTGTGCAAAAAGTGATTTTCAGCAAAAACTGAGCATTTTTGTCATAAGTTGCAAATTTTTAAGTCGATAACTCACGAACCACTGAACCGAATTTGACGCCCCTTTGCAGGTGATGTTTGCCTCGTTGGCAAAACGCATATGCAAAGTTACAGCCCAATCGGACTTCTGTATCGCCCTGTGCAAAAAGTGATTTTCAGCAAAAACTGAGCATTTTTGTCATAAGTTGCAAATTTTTAAGTCGATAACTCACGAACCACTGAACCGAATTTGACGCCCCTTTGCAGGTGATGTTTGCCTCGTTGGCAAAACGCATATGCAAAGTTACAGCCCAATCGGACTTCTCTATCGCCCTGTGCAAAAAGTGATTTTCAGCAAAAACTGAGCATTTTTGTCAAAAGTTGCAAATTTTTAAGTCGATAACTTACGAACCACTGAACCGAATTTGACGCCCCTTTGCAGGTGATGTTTGCCTCGTTGGCAAAACGCATATGCAAAGTTTGAGCCCAATCGGACTTCTGTATCGCCCTGTGCAAAAAGTGATTTTCAGCAAAAACTGAGCATTTTTGTCATAACTTGCAAATTTTTAAGTCGATAACTCACGAACCACTGAACCGAATTTGACGCCCCTTTGCAGGTGATGTTTGCCTCGTTGGCAAAACGCATATGCAAAGTTTGAGCCCAATCGGACTTCTGTATCGCCCTGTGCAAAAAGTGATTTTCAGCAAAAACTGAGCATTTTTGTCAAAAGTTGCAAATTTTTAAGTCGATAACTCACGAACCACTGAACCGAATTTGACGCCCCTTTGCAGGTGATGTTTGCCTCGTTGGCAAAACGCATATGCAAAGTTTGAGCCCAATCGGACTTCTGTATCGCCCTGTGCAAAAAGTGATTTTCAGCAAAAACTAAGCATTTTTGTCATAAGTTGCAAATTTTTAAGTCGATAACTCACGAACCACTGAACCGAATTTGACGCCCCTTTGCAGGTGATGTTTGCCTCGTTGGCAAAACGCATATGCAAAGTTTGAGCCCAATCGGACTTCTGTATCGCCCTGTGCAAAAAGTGATTTTCAGCAAAAACTGAGCATTTTTGTCAAAAGTTGCAAATTTTTAAGTCGATAACTTACGAACCACTGAACCGAATTTGACGCCCCTTTGCAGGTGATGTTTGCCTCGTTTGCAAAACGCATATGCAAAGTTTGAGCCCAATCGGACTTCTGTATCGCCCTGTGCAAAAAGTGATTTTCAGCAAAAACTGAGCATTTTTGTCATAAGTTGCAAATTTTTAAGTCGATAACTCACGAACCACTGAACCGAATTTGACGCCCCTTTGCAGGTGATGTTTGCCTCGTTGGCAAAACGCATATGCAAAGTTACAGCCCAATCGGACTTCTGTATCGCCCTGTGCAAAAAGTGATTTTCAGCAAAAACTGAGCATTTTTGTCATAAGTTGCAAATTTTTAAGTCGATAACTCACGAACCACTGAACCGAATTTGACGCCCCTTTGCAGGTGATGTTTGCCTCGTTGGCAAAACGCATATGCAAAGTTACAGCCCAATCGGACTTCTCTATCGCCCTGTGCAAAAAGTGATTTTCAGCAAAAACTGAGCATTTTTGTCAAAAGTTGCAAATTTTTAAGTCGATAACTTACGAACCACTGAACCGAATTTGACGCCCCTTTGCAGGTGATGTTTGCCTCGTTGGCAAAACGCATATGCAAAGTTTGAGCCCAATCGGACTTCTGTATCGCCCTGTGCAAAAAGTGATTTTCAGCAAAAACTGAGCATTTTTGTCATAACTTGCAAATTTTTAAGTCGATAACTCACGAACCACTGAACCGAATTTGACGCCCCTTTGCAGGTGATGTTTGCCTCGTTGGCAAAACGCATATGCAAAGTTTGAGCCCAATCGGACTTCTGTATCGCCCTGTGCAAAAAGTGATTTTCAGCAAAAACTGAGCATTTTTGTCATAAGTTGCAAATTTTTAAGTCGATAACTCACGAACCACTGAACCGAATTTGACGCCCCTTTGCAGGTGATGTTTGCCTCGTTGGCAAAACGCATATGCAAAGTTTGAGCCCAATCGGACTTCTGTATCGCCCTGTGCAAAAAGTGATTTTCAGCAAAAACTGAGCATTTTTGTCATAAGTTGCAAATTTTTAAGTCGATAACTCACGAACCACTGAACCGAATTTGACGCCCCTTTGCAGGTGATGTTTGCCTCGTTGGCAAAACGCATATGCAAAGTTTGAGCCCAATCGGACTTCTCTATCGCCCTGTGCAAAAAGTGATTTTCAGCAAAAACTGAGCATTTTTGTCAAAAGTTGCAAATTTTTAAGTCGATAACTTACGAACCACTGGACTGAATTTGACGCCCCTTTGCAGGTGATGTTTGCCTCGTTGGCAAAACGCATATGCAAAGTTTGAGCCCAATCGGACTTCTGTATCGCCCTGTGCAAAAAGTGATTTTCAGCAAAAACTGAGCATTTTTGTCATAACTTGCAAATTTTTAAGTCGATAACTCACGAACCACTGAACCGAATTTGACGCCCCTTTGCAGGTGATGTTTGCCTCGTTGGCAAAACGCATATGCAAAGTTTGAGCCCAATCGGACTTCTGTATCGCCCTGTGCAAAAAGTGATTTTCAGCAAAAACTAAGCATTTTTGTCATAAGTTGCAAATTTTTAAGTCGATAACTCACGAACCACTGAACCGAATTTGACGCCCCTTTGCAGGTGATGTTTGCCTCGTTGGCAAAACGCATATGCAAAGTTTGAGCCCAATCGGACTTCTGTATCGCCCTGTGCAAAAAGTGATTTTCAGCAAAAACTGAGCATTTTTGTCAAAAGTTGCAAATTTTTAAGTCGATAACTTACGAACCACTGAACCGAATTTGACGCCCCTTTGCAGGTGATGTTTGCCTCGTTGGCAAAACGCATATGCAAAGTTTGAGCCCAATCGGACTTCTGTATCGCCCTGTGCAAAAAGTGATTTTCAGCAAAAACTGAGCATTTTTGTCATAAGTTGCAAATTTTTAAGTCGATAACTCACGAACCACTGAACCGAATTTGACGCCCCTTTGCAGGTGATGTTTGCCTCGTTGGCAAAACGCATATGCAAAGTTACAGCCCAATCGGACTTCTCTATCGCCCTGTGCAAAAAGTGATTTTCAGCAAAAACTGAGCATTTTTGTCATAAGTTGCAAATTTTTAAGTCGATAACTCACGAACCACTGAACCGAATTTGACGCCCCTTTGCAGGTGATGTTTGCCTCGTTGGCAAAACGCATATGCAAAGTTACAGCCCAATCGGACTTCTGTATCGCCCTGTGCAAAAAGTGATTTTCAGCAAAAACTGAGCATTTTTGTCAAAAGTTGCAAATTTTTAATTCGATAACTCACGAACCACTGAACCGAATTTGACGCCCCTTTGCAGGTGATGTTTGCCTCGTTGGCAAAACGCATATGCAAAGTTTGAGCCCAATCGGACTTCTGTATCGCCCTGTGCAAAAAGTGATTTTCAGGAAAAACTGAGCATTTTTGTCATAAGTTGCAAATTTTTAAGTCGATAACTCACGAACCACTGAACCGAATTTGACGCCCCTTTGCAGGTGATGTTTGCCTCGTTGGCAAAACGCATATGCAAAGTTTGAGCCCAATCGGACTTCTGTATCGCCCTGTGCAAAAAGTGATTTTCAGCAAAAACTGAGCATTTTTGTCATAAGTTGCAAATTTTTAAGTCGATAACTCACGAACCACTGAACCGAATTTGACGCCCCTTTGCAGGTGATGTTTGCCTCGTTGGCAAAACGCATATGCAAAGTTTGAGCCCAATCGGACTTCTGTATCGCCCTGTGCAAAAAGTGATTTTCAGCAAAAACTGAGCATTTTTGTCAAAAGTTGCAAATTTTTAAGTCGATAACTTACGAACCACTGAACCGAATTTGACGCCCCTTTGCAGGTGATGTTTGCCTCGTTGGCAAAACGCATATGCAAAGTTTGAGCCCAATCGGACTTCTGTATCGCCCTGTGCAAAAAGTGATTTTCAGCAAAAACTGAGCATTTTTGTCATAAGTTGCAAATTTTTAAGTCGATAACTCACGAACCACTGAACCGAATTTGACGCCCCTTTGCAGGTGATGTTTGCCTCGTTGGCAAAACGCATATGCAAAGTTACAGCCCAATCGGACTTCTGTATCGCCCTGTGCAAAAAGTGATTTTCAGCAAAAACTGAGCATTTTTGTCATAAGTTGCAAATTTTTAAGTCGATAACTCACGAACCACTGAACCGAATTTGACGCCCCTTTGCAGGTGATGTTTGCCTCGTTGGCAAAACGCATATGCAAAGTTACAGCCCAATCGGACTTCTGTATCGCCCTGTGCAAAAAGTGATTTTCAGCAAAAACTGAGCATTTTTGTCATAAGTTGCAAATTTTTAAGTCGATAACTCACGAACCACTGAACCGAATTTGACGCCCCTTTGCAGGTGATGTTTGCCTCGTTGGCAAAACGCATATGCAAAGTTTGAGCCCAATCGGACTTCTGTATCGCCCTGTGCAAAAAGTGATTTTCAGCAAAAACTGAGCATTTTTGTCATAAGTTGCAAATTTTTAAGTCGATAACTCACGAACCACTGAACCGAATTTGACGCCCCTTTGCAGGTGATGTTTGCCTCGTTGGCAAAACGCATATGCAAAGTTACAGCCCAATCGGACTTCTCTATCGCCCTGTGCAAAAAGTGATTTTCAGCAAAAACTGAGCATTTTTGTCAAAAGTTGCAAATTTTTAAGTCGATAACTCACGAACCACTGAACCGAATTTGACGCCCCTTTGCAGGTGATGTTTGCCTCGTTGGCAAAACGCATATGCAAAGTTTGAGCCCAATCGGACTTCTGTATCGCCCTGTGCAAAAAGTGATTTTCAGCAAAAACTGAGCATTTTTGTCAAAAGTTGCAAATTTTTAAGTCGATAACTTACGAACCACTGGACCGAATTTGACGCCCCTTTGCAGGTGATGTTTGCGTCGTTGGCAAAACGCATATGCAAAGTTTGAGCCCAATCGGACTTCTGTATCGCCCTGTGCAAAAAGTGATTTTCAGCAAAAACTGAGCATTTTTGTCATAAGTTGCAAATTTTTAAGTCGATAACTCACGAACCACTGAACCGAATTTGACGCCCCTTTGCAGGTGATGTTTGCCTCGTTGGCAAAACGCATATGCAAAGTTACAGCCCAATCGGACTTCTCTATCGCCCTGTGCAAAAAGTGATTTTCAGCAAAAACTGAGCATTTTTGTCAAAAGTTGCAAATTTTTAAGTCGATAACTCACGAACCACTGAACCGAATTTGACGCCCCTTTGCAGGTGATGTTTGCCTCGTTGGCAAAACGCATATGCAAAGTTTGAGCCCAATCGGACTTCTCTATCGCCCTGTGCAAAAAGTGATTTTCAGCAAAAACTGAGCATTTTTGTCAAAAGTTGCAAATTTTTAAGTCGATAACTTACGAACCACTGGACCGAATTTGACGCCCCTTTGCAGGTGATGTTTGCCTCGTTGGCAAAACGCATATGCAAAGTTTGAGCCCAATCGGACTTCTGTATCGCCCTGTGCAAAAAGTGATTTTCAGCAAAAACTGAGCATTTTTGTCATAAGTTGCAAATTTTTAAGTCGATAACTCACGAACCACTGAACCGAATTTGACGCCCCTTTGCAGGTGATGTTTGCCTCGTTGGCAAAACGCATATGCAAAGTTTGAGCCCAATCGGACTTCTGTATCGCCCTGTGCAAAAAGTGATTTTCAGCAAAAACTGAGCATTTTTGTCATAAGTTGCAAATTTTTAAGTCGATAACTCACGAAGCACTGAACCGAATTTGACGCCCCTTTGCAGGTGATGTTTGCCTCGTTGGCAAAACGCATATGCAAAGTTACAGCCAAATCGGACTTCTGTATCGCCCTGTGCAAAAAGTGATTTTCAGCAAAAACTGAGCATTTTTGTCAAAAGTTGCAACTTTTCAAGTCGATAACACACGAAGCACTGAACCGAATTTGACGCCCCTTTGCAGGTGATGTTTGCCTCGTTGGCAAAACGCATATGCAAAGTTACAGCCCAATCGGACTTCTGTATCGCCCTGTGCAAAAAGTGATTTTCAGCAAAAACTGAGCATTTTTGTCAAAAGTTGCAACTTTTCAAGTCGATAACTCACGAAGCACTGAACCGAATTTGACGCCCCTTTGCAGGTGATGTTTGCCTCGTTGGCAAAACGCACATGCAAAGTTACAGCCCAATCGGACTTCTGTATCGCCTGTGCAAAAAGTGATTTTCAGCAAAAACTGAGCATTTTTGTCAAAAGTTGCAACTTTTCAAGTCGATAACTCACGAAGCACTGAACCGAATTTGACGCCCCTTTGCAGGTGATGTTTGCCTCGTTGGCAAAACGCATATGCAAAGTTACAGCCCAATCGGACTTCTGTATCGCCCTGTGCAGAAAGTGATTTTCAGCAAAAACTGAGCATTTTTGTCAAAAGTTGCAACTTTTCAAGTCGATAACTCACGAAGCACTAAACCGAATTTGACGCCCCTTTGCAGGTGATGTTTGCCTCGTTGGCAAAACGCATATGCAAAGTTACAGCCCAATCGGACTTCTGTATCGCCCTGTGCAAAAAGTGATTTTCAGCAAAAACTGAGCATTTTTGTCAAAAGTTGCAACTTTTCAAGTCGATAACTCACGAAGCACTGAACCGAATTTGACGCCCCTTTGCAGGTGATGTTTGCCTCGTTGGCAAAACGCACATGCAAAGTTACAGCCCAATCGGACTTCTGTATCGCCCTGTGCAAAAAGTGATTTTCAGCAAAAACTGAGCATTTTTGTCAAAAGTTGCAACTTTTCAAGTCGATAACTCACGAAGCACTGAACCGAATTTGATTCCCCTTTGCAGGTGATGTTTGCCTCGTTGGCAAAACGCATGTGCAAAGTTACAGCCCAATCGGACTTCTGTATCGCCCTGTGCAAAAAGTGATTTTCAGCAAAAACTGAGCATTTTTGTCAAAAGTTGCAACTTTTCAAGTCGATAACTCACGAAGCACTGAACCGAATTTGATGCCCCTTTGCAGGTGATGTTTGCCTCGTTGGCAAAACGCATGTGCAAAGTTACAGCCCAATCGGACTTCTGTATCGCCCTGTGCAAAAAGTGATTTTCAGCAAAAACTGAGCATTTTTGTCAAAAGTTGCAACTTTTCAAGTCG
>NW_027649048.1:0-17235 GCF_965637545.1 Phallusia mammillata
CGGCTGAAAATAGACTAACAAGTTAGAAACCGACTAGTTCAAGGCCTTGTCGAAGTGTGTGGATAAAGTAAGTCAGAATGAAAATATTTGCGACTATTTTTTAGCTCTGCTTGTGTCTTGATAATAGACTCTTATTAAAACGACTGTACCAGGTCTTGGAAGTGCAACACAATGTGCCATAAAATAGCAACAAACCGAAACAAAAGTTAAACGTTAGAGAGGGCCATAATTATTATAGCACGTAGCTAAAGGAGTACTTCCTTTTGGTATGGGGTTGAAACAGGAAAACATTTTTTTGTTGTGATTAGTGTAACTTAGGAGTTGATTTTTTTGCCGTCAACTCCAATATAGTTTTTGATGCCAACCACTACATGTATTGAAATCTCAACTAAAATGTCCATAATAAAAGGACTTACTGTCAGGTCAAAGTTCATCACTGGCGTGGGTTGATAAGGAGAGGATAATGTTGGGTTAAGAAATTTGTAAAGAGATGCTTGTGCAATGCTTCGTTTCAACTCCAGACAGCGTTCGTTGACTGTGGGAAAGGATGAAACAATGTAGTCCAAAGTAGGCATCTCTTCGACTATTTCTACCACTTCCCTGGTTGTGCGGGATCTCTGAAATGGGCATGGAAATTATTGGGTTGCTGCAAAATCTGATAAATTACAGGTTTTATGTGATAAAAACAGCAAAAGTTTAATTCAAGTCCACTTTCTCTGCCATACAGAAATGTGCATAAAAGTTTTTGATGTAAGCTATTTTCTGTCATAGTTCTCACAACACTATAATCACCCCGAACAGTGTGCACTATCTGCTGTTTACTTTTTATGTATTTCTCTATTCTTTTACACCATAACTACTGTTAACTACAATTTGTTCCACATTTAAGCAAAAAAACATAAAGAAATGGAACATGTGGAGTCAAAAAACCACTCCACAAACAGTGTCTGATACTTTTTGACAGCTTTTGTACACTTAATGAAAGATCAAAAAACGTCTTACCACTGATGGCCAATCATTCACAGCCAGAATTAGTGAAGTCAGTGCATTTTGAAAATCAACATGAAGTGAATTGCTGTGGGTGTTGGTGAGTAGAAGGCAGCATAATTTCAAGTATGGTGCAATAAAGTGGTCAGTTAATCTGTTTGTCCATCTTCTTGAAATCGTGGTTACCACCTTGTAAAATATACAGAGTTACTTTGCATACGATTTGTTATGCACCAAAGTTCAGTACCACAATAAATCAATTTAATATTGTGCAAAGTATTCCCACTAAATGTGGTCTTTTAACCGTAACTGCGGTGCGATTGAACTTGGCTTTACATAAACAATCAGTCATTCTAAGGTTGTTGTTTTTTATCTCAAACTATTTTAAAGTATATATATTTGTATCAGTTTAACTAACCTTGATAACATGTAACAAATTTTTTAGCAACACCTTCAGTGGGGGTTTCAGAGTTTTGCATCGTTTACAGATGATCTGCTTTTTAGTTTGTCTGAAAAGAAAGTACAAAAACTTCATGTGAAACTCGATCTTAGAGAATAAAGCTGGAAGTACAAGATGCAGGCACACAGTTGTGGCAAGCAGAGGCAGCAAGTCCAAATATGCTTTTAGCATGGAAATCACCATGCATTTACAGGAAGCCACTTGAATTTCTCTTAGAAAGCTAGATTAGGTGGGCTTTTACTTACTTATGAACAGAATGGAACATCTTTCTTTTTACACCAATGTTCAAAATTGCTTCATCCAATTGTTGCAGATGACAATCCATCACATTTTGGTCTTTTATTATGTGAGCACATCCGTTGAAAGCACATTTTAATAAAACATCATCGCTTGAGGTGCACAAAACCTGATGGCAAAAATGCATTGCATGCAATTTGACAGATTTACATGGATGTTAGGTACCTTAAGAAGAAAAGAAAGGGTTTCCATTTTTCCACACAACTTCCTGTGCAACATTTCCTTAATGCGACCTGTTCTTAATAGTTGAAGCATAGCAACAATGTTAGATCTGAAAAGCATACGAAATTACCAAAGTATGCAAATTAAATCATATACCATACATCTGTTACAGACACATACTTGTTTAATGATAAAGACTTTTCACAGTGATGTAAAGTATGAGGACAGTATAACGAACAAAAAGATTCTGAGTTGATCACATTTACAGGACAGTGAGTGTTGGGCAATGACATGCAATCGTCCTTGCTGCTTGCAATTCTGAAAAAAAAAAGATTTGTACTGTTGGCAAAACATCCCATGTATTTACTACCTTCAATGTAATTAAATTAGTTTAGTTTTAAGAGTTTGGCAAACCTGGATAAGACATCAAGATGCTCATTTTGTATTTCATTCTCCCTGTCGTCCTCTTCGTCACTACTATGATCAATGTAATGATTAAATCCACCTTTTTTTATGTTTGCCAGTAACTTTTTCTCCATGAGGTCAAGCTTTTCACTAAAATAAAAATGTGTTGGATAACAAGATTCTACTTTACATGAGGTGCCTACGCATGGGTACACAATAAGATTTTTTTAATTCTGAAAATAAACAAACAGGCCAGTAAATTTAAGCTGGGAATATCTGGTTATACAAGGAGACAAAGAATTGTAGCAAAATACTGTATGATACTGCAGTATGCCATAATATGGTGCATTGTTTGAGTAACATAAGAATGTAAGCCTCAACAAGAGTAAATGAGACCAGATTGTGTTAATTAAGACCAGAACGTGTTATTTCAATTACAAATGGTTATCCCAGCCTGAACAGCTCCAACGATCAGCATGTTCAAAGGTAAGCAAAATTATAATTTTTGCATGAAGTAATTTTATTTCCATTAAAACTGCCTAACATGGGGTAACATAAGGTATACAATGCGGTACCATGTGTTATTTAGCACCACCGAACTATTAGCATCCTTTTTAGACAAAACAAAAACAGGTGGAATGTATGCTAACTTTTTCTTTTTATCTCTGATCATTCTTTTCAATGAAAAGTGAAGCTTTCGACGTTTGGGCTCCAAAGTGCCATCTTCCTGCAAGAAAAAAATACAAGACACTGAATTATTACGTTACACCTAAACAATTACAAAAATATTACAGTATGCTATAATGTTCATTGATTGAAGGTAACAGTATGAAACAAACACTTACAATGTTTGGTGAGTTGTCAAGTGAACCATTACCCTCAGTAGATATACAGAGTTTTTTCCCATGCCTCGGAGTTATTGGTTGAAATGTCAAAGCTGCTCTTTGCAGTTTCTATGGTAAAGAAATTTTCAAATTGAAACTTGTAGCATCACTTAACACACAAGTGTTCTATTTACCTCAAGAACTGGAGATATACTGCAGTTTGATTCTTGTGATGAAAAAACAGTGCCTTCTAAGTTAAGACATGGATTTTGAAAATAAGGAGGAGTGCTGCTGCATGTTGTGGAACCGCAAATCTAAACAAATTGCAGTTGTTAAGAACACAAAATATATAAAAGGCACAAGCATGGCAAAATATAAAGCTACTGTTTGTTTAATTTTCTCTGAACTAGTTTTGTCTGTGATATTACACATGAACATTGACCAGCTTAAATGTTTGCATGCCAGGGCAATTTTAAAATTGTTCAAACAAAATCATATTTACCTCTAAAGAGTTTTGTTTCACAGAGCAAGGGATTTTTGATGTTTCAGTTGTTGTTTTAATCGAATTTCCAATAAATTCAGGTAAATCACCACTGTCCTCATCATCTGTGCTTTCATTACTGTTCATATCCGACCACAAAGGATTCAAATCACCATCAGCAAAAATGCTTTCACCATCTGAGGTTTCTGATGAGGAACATCCACTTGTGTCAGATTCAGTCTGTTCTTTTGCAGGAATTGAAACGCAAGAAAAATTTGCTTTTACATTATTATCAGAAGAAATTGTGTTTTCTGTCACAGTTTTCAAACAAGGTTGTTCATCGGTAGGTTTTGTATTTTTACCAGATACATCTTTTCCTTTCTTCAAATCACAAACAGCTATTTTGTCATGACAATTCTTCCCTAATTGTTGTGCAACATTGTTCTTCGAAGGGGAATTTCCATGCAAATTATCCATAATATCAGGCAAGTCTGTCCAAATGTTTCTGTCAAACTTATGACCTTGCTTAGCTGAAGATGGATAGTTAGCTTTTGTGGCTTGTGGTTCAAATGTAACAATGTTTCTGTTTGTTGTTTTTGACACTAAAATCTCTTTTTTAGTCACTGCCAATTTCGGCAAAGTGTTTCTTTCCAAATTCGGAAAAAGTTGATTTGGTGGCAATGAAACCTGATTGGTTTCCCTTCCAATAGAGCTAACTCTACCTTTCTCCATCTTATCATGTATGTTATTCTGCAAACAAAATATAGTTTTAACACTCAAAGCCAAATATTACTGTGAAAAATCACCAAATGATAACTAACATTTCTGTCTTCATCACAGTTGTCATCTGAATCAGAAATGACAATAATGTCATTAACAGTTACACAATCCTGAAAACAATGTTGAATATAAATATGTTAAACTGATTTGCTATAATCTATAATCTATAATCAAGAAAATTTGCACAAAAACATTAATTTTATTATGATGCAAATACTTAGAAATGCAGACATGAATGCTTTACTGACTAAACAATGTGGAGTTAACTTACCTACTACAAAACAACTTTACAAATATGACGTAAGTACCAAAAAGGCAATGCCATAACTGCATGAAGATGATTAGAAATGAGTGTTGTTTCACCTGTTTAATTTTTTTGGGCAAGGAGCAATAGAATGTATTTTCTCTTTCCCTTTTTATTGCTTTTCCACAGTTTTCAAACTGCTGCTGGTGATTTGCCTAAGAGCATTATATTACACAATGAGTTCAAAAAGTCTGTAATTTCAGTTAACAAATGGACTTTTAAAAAATAAACAAATAATTATTAGTACACAAACTAGCAACCAATAAAAGATTGTAAACCATTTTACCTGGTAAGCACTTGCAAGGGGCTGTTTCACATTGAAATAGTTGGTAATGGTGTTGCTGCCACAAAACATTACAAACTGATATAAATTATAATATAGACTGAATAAAGCACTACACTACACATTAAACACTCTTGGCACTCAGAAATCCCACACATGCTGTTCGCCACACAAACAAAGCACTACAATACGTGACACACAAGGGCCACGTCAGCTTTGTACACACATGGATTAAACAGGAAGTGACAGACAGGTTAGTCTCTTTAAATCATCTGCATGCATTGTTGGTTAACAGCAGTATACACAGCATAGCTTACCAGAAGCATATACACACAATGCAGTTTGCAATATGTTTAATAAGTGTCAAACCTTTGTTGAATCAAGTGCTTTTTAGGTGTAGTTCGAGTTTTGGGTGATTGTGCAAAGTTTTTCATGAGTTCTTGCAAAATCATATGTTATTTTAAGAGGTTTTGTTAATATGAAAATTACTGCTAAATTTCTCTGCAAATCAAAACATGTAAAAAAAGATTAGGTTTTTTTAAATCTAAACATGATTATTCAACACACATTCTGAAAACCAAAACAAAACACTATCAACCACAAACAGTGCACAGCTGAGGCAAAAACACAAAAACAAGGAATCAACCCAAACATGTTTACAATTAGTAAGATTTTGAGATATGAGGTCAGCAAAGTAACGCATACTAGTGGGTATATGAATTAAAGGGATCAAGCATAGGTACAGTTTCTTAGATAGAAAAACCAACTGATGGAAAGACAAAAGTTCGACAAGCCACAGGCACCAAACAAAAATATAGAAATATTTCTGTCGAGTGTCGACTAAACCAGGACAAAGCTTTTGAAAGGAAAATTAATTACAGAACACTACAGAAGCTAAAGCCTACAAAAATCGTTGCTTTAATGGTTACAAACCACGTCTTAAAAATTCCAAAAGTGTGATTTTTAGGAGTTGCTTCAGTTGCACACTGAGAAGTGAGAACAATTAAGTATTGCACAAAAGCTACCAAAAAAGCAAAAAGGTTGCAGCTACAACACGTAAGAGAGGTTAATTAGTAAACAATGGAGGAAGATGTGAAACAACATGGGCAGAACTTGGAATGGAAGTACTCGAAAGCGGTCAGCTGGTCACGTCTAAAACTGCGGGCCCACTTGGATCACTTGGCCCGCTTGGTCCAGCACTTCATGCAATTGAAAAACTGCGGGCCACTATATCCAGTGCTTGTCACGTCTCTCGCAAGTATAAAAACTGCAGGCCCGCTATATCCAGTGCTTGTCGAGTCTCTTGCAAGGAAAAACTGCGGGCCCACAATATCCATTGCTTGGCCCGTCTCTCGCAGGGAAAAACGGGCCAAGCGGGCCCGCAGTTTTAGACGTGACCCACTCCAAAGTCGTCTACATCATTCTGCATTAGTGCATTCAACATCAACACAACTCACAATCACAATCTCACAGCAACGTTAACGGTCAGTTAAGGTAAGGGTAATGGGTAACTTCTATAGTTCTGCCCAACAAGCAATGTAATATTATTCAAAAATCACGCACAAAAATCGCAGCACCTGTAATATAAACAATCTTTACGAGTTGTCCACAAATTATTCGGAAGATAGTCGTCATCCGCAGGATACCCGACGGAACTTACGGAAACGATACTAATTTGCGGAAACTCCGCCAAAATTTAATCCATATTCGGAAACTCCGCCAAAATTTAATCCATATTTTTGCAATCAGAGGACATTGTTTGAAATGAATATTATGACACAACTAACGTAACACGCATTTTAAACAATGCCATAATGTAGCTTTTTTGGTTTACACCAAATGCTGGATAGACTCCAGGCATTGCTGCGAAGATGTTTGAAATGTAGATTTTTCACTAAATTAAAAAAAACGAAAAAACAGCTGTTTTTGGCTGTTTCAGACAAGAAGAATAGAGCGGAAAGTGTCAAACATCTAATGGGGGCGTACTCAGTGGTGGGATTGAGCCGGTTCGCACCGGTTCTATAGAACCGTCTCACGAAATTTTATGAGATCAGCGAACCGGTTAGCATTACTGGTTACTGTCCAAGGACTTTTTGTAACAGAACCAACTGAAAAATATGACTTTTGTGATAAAACCGGTCGGCAAAAAAATTGAATCCCACCACTGGGCGGACAGGACCCAAAAGTTATAGAACCACTGGTCTAAACTAAAGGGTATGAGACTATAAGGTACACAGTAGTTTATAGACAAAAAACAGAGACCGTTAGTTCCTGGCATTCCTGGTTAACACTCTGGTTCCCAAAATAGTAGCAGCTCGTGTTTATGTCATAAAACATAAATGGAAAGTGTTGGGTGACAAAGCAACCGTAGCCTACATGTTGTTAAATTGGTAAAATATTTACATTTACAAAAATATTCGGCATTCAGTGGATAATCCGATTTTTGCGGTTAAATACTGAGCAACAGGGCTTACGGCAAGAATTTGCACAATGTGCGCCAAAATGTGCAGGTCGAAATGTGCGCACATTTTTCGAAAATGTGCAGGTGCCAAAATGTGCAGGTTAAAATGTGCGCACATTTTTCGAAAATGTGCAGGTGCCAAAATGTGCAGGTCAAAATGTGCAGGTGCCAAAATGTGCAGGTTAAAATATGCGCACATTTTTCGAAAATGTGCAGGTGCCAAAATGTGCAGGTCAAAATGTGCAGGTGCCAAAATTTCTCCCTTTCATACTAAAAAAGTCTTTCTGTCCCTTTCACACAAACAATTTTTTGTCCCAATTACATAATTATTATATATCTTTCCCTGCATTTTTATTTTAAATAGTGTTCTGTGCAAATCAATTAACTTATATAGGTATGTTATTTTTCTTGTTAAATGCAGTGGATTAAGTTTTTTAACTGAACAGAATATGACCCTTCAGGGCAAAAATAACTGAAAATACAATGTGGTTTCAAACAAATGCAGTGGTAAATAACTGATGCCTATATAAATGGTGAGAACTTATACTTTTGCATTGCACATCCATCATTTTTTTCATGACATCTCAGTATTATCCTTTTCTAAACCCGTTTTGTTACCATTGTACATATTTTTTACCAAAAATATAATACAGAATGCCCACAGCGGTCTCAAAAAAATATTTTCCCTATCCTAATATTCTTTCTGGCTGTTTCAGTCTCTTTATCTCTCTAATTGTTCACGCCAGATTTAGTTTGTTTATTTATTTGCAATCCCACATGAAACATACACCTTTTTCGTTCATAATGGCAATCATCTAGTTTCTGTATATTAGTCAGGAAACAATTACAAATTTTGCAAAAGCATCTAATGATATTTTGGTGTATTATGATATTCCTACAGTAGGTCTTTTTAGCCATCTGGTCCACACAATAGCAAGTCAGAAGCAATAACATGAATGTTTTAGCAAACTTAAAATTAGGGCATCACATCAAGTATTTGTGTGGGTTTCAAAACTAACCTAATTAAATACCCATATACCAAGTTATGTCATGTAAATGAGCCTCAAACAAATAAAAAATGTCAAACATTAAGTTGGGCAACTGTGTGGTTGTCCTTTTCTTTTTGAATGTTGTCATTTGAGTTTCTTCCAAAGACACATATATAGTCCTTTTGTCAATTGTGCAGTATAACCCAAAGGATGGAAAACTTTCTAATAATTCATTTGTTTCATTGAATAAAAATCACTGGACAGCTGGGTCTTTGACTTGGTTTTGAGTTTAATAACAGTATACTCATATGGTAGTCCAGCAACTTCTAGAATTTCACATATGTCTTTTTTGGAAACTCTGTGAGGATCAGTGTAACTTTTGCAATGCAGTAAAAATCTAGCTTGTTGGCTGGCCGTAAACATCCTGTCAGGCATTTACGCACTTTGTAAAAGTTGCAGTAACTCATAAAAGGATAAGCGAGACCTCCAGACTTTGGCTCCACTAAAGAAATCAGCTGGCCCTGTGGTCGCATGGTTGACAACATGCTGACAATTTTGATAACTTCCGTAAACTAGTTTTTTGCCTTGAAAAAACATATCCTCATAAATACTCTGTTGTGTTTAACTCTTTGTTACTTATCATAGCAATTTGACTTGTGTTTTCTGCACCAGTTTCCTTGGTGGTTATGATGTCTAGCAATTGTTTTGGTGCCTTGAATTTTTCTTCAAATTACCCTTTGTTGACAGTTTAAAATGAGTAACTTTGGAAAAAAACATGATCTTTGTTCAAGCTTGACCTTTCGTCTGTCCAGAGTTCCTGGTCGAGGCCAAAGTCGTTGAACATCAGTTCAAAGATACAGCCAGTTAGGAAAGTTCTATTTTTACCAGACTTTAAATCAATTAGTAATAAACTTTATGCACCCTTTAATATGTTAGGTAAAATCACTTGAAAGCGTTTAAAGAAGTACTAAAAAGATAAAACGTACATTAAATACTCTCCAACAGCACAATCACAACCACGTAGTAACATTATACAGGGTAGATGCATAAATCTGACCATACAAGCCCAGCTTTGTCATTTGCTTGCTCTTAAAGCACCAAACTCAATGCAAGCATCCGACAAGCGTGTAGTGTTAATCAAGCGTGACGGAAACAATAGCTGGACTGTCATATGAGTATACTATTGTCTAATTGTAAAATCTATAGAAGCTGGGCAGGCTACAAGCTAACAGGCCTTAAATTAAAAACAATAAAGTCAAACCGATTGAGGTGACGATCGTGTACATATCTAGTCTGAAAAACAGTGTTTCCTATTTCCTGAATGCTAGATAATTTCACGCTTTGCCATATCTAACAAACACAACACGCATTTTTACAAGTTTCTCTTAAATCCGATTTTAATTTATAGGTCATAACTTATAACTAATATTTTTGGCACAATTTATGACCACAACAATAGTTTGACGTTAAATATCAATACTTCATTTGAGCGACTGCACATTTCGGCACCTGCACATTATGACTTGCACATTTCGGCACCTGCACATTTTCGAAAAATGTGCGCACATTTCGACCTGCACATTTTCGAGCACATTGTGCAAAAAACGCTCGCATGCCCGTCTCATACTGAGGCAACATCGCAAAATCAATCAATCAATCAATCGCCCAGGACTATGCATCCCCTCGCTTTGATGGACACAAGGTTCTTCCTTCGGATCGCATCCCTCTCCAGCGTTAGAAGAGCTACGCACTGTTGCCTGATGAGATCTATCCATCTCTTTGGACGGCGTCCTCTTCTTCTACCTTTAACAAAATCTTGCTTATAGCTGGCATTGATGAGTTCACTGCTTCTGGCAACATGCCCGAACCATCGAAGTCTCCTTGCCAACGGGCGACAGCACATCTTCTATGGTTTCGGTCATGCCCAGCGTGTTCCGTATGTGCTCGTTGCTGAGTTTGTCTCTCCGTGTCACTTTTAAGATTGTTCATTCCATTTCAAACGCCAGTAGAGCTCTTATCTCCTGTTCTCTGAGAGTTTATGACTCAGAACCTTATATGGCTATAGGGAGGATGGCCGTCTAAACCTCCTTAGACTCTAAGGACTATCTGGACCTCCAAAGACATGTCCAGAACCCTATAAACCACGCAAAATACAGCCTAAAAATTGTTACTTATCGACAACCAATTTTTACGCTCGTTTTTGCCGTGTGCTGTAGAAACAAGACACTATTTTATACACAATGCAATATTTCAGTGATTCCCAACCTTTCTGTGGTCACGTAGTACCACTTTAAGGCTAGGCCTACGCATCTTCAGCGCGTCCACCCGTGTTTAAAAAACGTATTTTCAACCACACGCTGTTACATTCTGAATCTAAAAATGTAGAACAACGAAAGCTCAGCACACTTATGCGCAATCTGTAACTGCTTTCTTTCCATCGGCCGATTAATGCGAGGTAAAACGTCATTTGACACAATATTTCGTAAATCATGTTTTAGTTTTAACAGTGTACGAAAAGAGTTTAGTACATGCGCCTTTTGCACTTGCAAACGGTGTATCTAAAATATACAGGATCGCTTGGATTACCTTTATATTGCTTGGTGCATGTTTATATCGCTTTTACCCTTGGATCGTTTGGTGAACCTTTATATAACGTGGTGGCTCACCAAGGGATCCTGTATATTTAGGATGAACCCCTTGCAGTATACACCCTAAGTCTCTGAAAATTAGTTTGATATGTGAGCGCATAATCGCTTTTATTTTAGTCATGATGAAACAATTCAAGACAAAACGCTCTGTTTACAAAGCGTTACTAGCTACATCGTAGCATGTGATACGCAACCAGATGTCAGAATAAGCGATACGTGTACAAAAATACGGAATAAACAAAATACCGAAAGGTGTGTGCATAGCACCGGTTGAGAACCACTGCAATACTTTTATACACAGGGTTGCCATCGACTTGAAACCAAAAATAAGGACAACCAAAAAAATAAATTTTCAATAGAAACGAAACAAACGTTTTTGAACAAATCTTTGCATTTTTACGAGCCACGACATATCACATGCCATATTTGTGGGCAGAAACAATCTGTTCCAGCAACTCTTTGTTCGTTCAAAATAGTTTGTGCATCTCACGACAG
Organism: Phallusia mammillata; assembly: GCF_965637545.1. NCBI lineage: Eukaryota > Metazoa > Chordata > Ascidiacea > Phlebobranchia > Ascidiidae > Phallusia > Phallusia mammillata. Next base: position 11,577 of record NW_027649048.1, read on the forward strand.
CCCAGGTCTAGGTTTAGGCTACCTTTACTTTCAGCAGGGATCTGACTTGTAAATGTTGAAAATAAGACAAAATAAGGACGTAAGTCAAAAATTTCTTAGAAATAAGGACAATTAACTTTTCTAAGTCATATAGCCCTTTAAAATAAGGACAAATCTTAGAAATAAGGACGGTATGGCAACCCTGTTTATACAGTACACGCAAAATGACTATACGCGACACTTTATTCTCACGCTGCATTAGAGCAGCAGTTACACAGAATGTTAAGAAACGTTTCCGGGAACCGACAAACTCACATGGTTTTCTAGCACATCCGCTTGGCAATAATCGATTGCTAATGCTTCTGTCTAACCCAGTGGTTCTCAACCTCATACTGATTGCGTTATCACCAAAACGAATTTTTCTATCGCTGCGCATCACTTCAATCTGATTTGAATTGGAGAGCCGAGAGATGGTCCTATTCTTCTTGACTATAGATCAGCATATATCTGCAACCAGCAAGGTGCTAATTTTAAAAGAATAAAGATGGATAATGTACATTGATCGGCTCTCATACCACATTTACGTTTGGATCGCTTCCACGTACAAGGTAATTACTGTTTGTTTTTAAGTTACCGATTATTTTACGAGGGGCCCAAAACTGAAAATTTGCTTCGCAGTGTCACCATGCAAAATAATTAAAAAATCATTTAGGCTTATTAGATATTTTAAACAGACGTGGAAAAGCACTCAAAACAATACGTAAACTATAATTTTCGTGTTTCTTGATAATTTTCGTGTTTCTTTTCGGGTGTACAGAATGGAAATGCAATAAGTTGGTAGATCTACTAACACCATAACTTACGTCAGCTAAACATTTAGCTAATTTTCGATAAGTGACGCAGGAGCTGAATAATTTATTTAGCAGCTAAAGAGGGGTAGGGTTGGGAAGTAAGTTTTAAAAATTGAACCCTAAGAACTAAATTGTAGGGTTAGTTTCATTGAATTTTAAATAATAATACCTAAACCCAACCCCAATAGCCTTAACCGTCAGGATATATTCAGATATAGGCTACCGTTTTAATAATCGGTCTTGGGCTGTTTGCGCCACCTATCGAATATTTGCTAAATGTGCGACTGACGTGAGTTATATGGTGTAGGCTAAGTGGATTTTCCCAATAAGTCTCCAAGCAATGGCACAGTGGCTTTCCAGACAGCGTTGATCGTGCCAGCATTGCATGGATCGTAGCGAGTTCTACCAGAGCTCTGCCTCGTATACAATGGGAACAACCGGCGAGAGTTCTTCATATACCCGGGGCCTTTTGCTCATTTATAATATGTGCATTCGATGTTATTGCTTTTGTTTTTATTTTTAATATGCATTTGCATTGTCCTTGCTGAATACAGTTAAAGATGTTTGTCAAATTAGAATTTAACGGCTGTTTACAATATAACTCTATAAAGTTGAAAAAAGCACTTAAAAATTATAATGATTGCTGAACAAATGTAAACGTGGGATGTTGGACTGCCAGTGTTTAATTCTTTCCAGAAAAATTATTGTGCATTCTTCTACACTGCCACGTCCAAACAAATGCACGATGACAATGCAATTTTGTATTTACAAACACTAACTCGAAAACGTACAATAGGCAGTCTTTAATTCGCCCACAGGCCCGACAAGGAAAAGTCTGATGGCAGACAAAGAGTTTCAAATTTTATTTTGGAATCGCTTCTTCGGCACCAGTTTCCTCTTCTGCTTTTACGTCAATCGCATGATAGCTTGCCCGAAATCCAGCGTGGCCGAACGAACGTCGAGATAAAAGTTGGACTATGGCTGTTCTGCCAGCCAGTGTGATTCGGTATTTATATCTGTGCTTATTGGTAAAAGAAACTACTCTGGAGGGGATTTTGGAATCTCCATTGTAAACCTACAGAGCAAAAACAAACGCAAAGACATAAAACAATAATATTTTCCAGGTGTATAAAGCTAATTAAGTTGCAACTTACCGTTAATGTGTCAAAACTACTGAGAATAATGGCCAAGATATTCAGTCTAACTCTGGTACCGAACTGTGACTTTATTGTCCACGTACAAACAGTTCCAGAACTGTATGTGCCGTTAGGAAAATTTGGCGAGGAAAATAGTTGTGGCGTTGCCGTTGCAGTAAGCTTACCTCCACAAGTCGATGTTTCCAGTTCCGCTAAATAGCCATTCAAAACAAAAAAGTAAGTCAGAACTCAGAAAGTTAGGATTCATTTATAGTTAATTTATAGGTAATCGTTTTTACAATGGTACGGTTTGGAAATTAAAAGATTAAAACATATCCAGATTTAGGAGTAGCGTTTAGCAAAAGTCTTCACTGGAATTTTGATCACCATCAGGTAAAATATAGTTAATTGATATCAAAAAAGGCACGTCAGAAACAACAATAATGCGTTAAAGACCTGCTTTTTTTAACTAAACCTATTCTAGCTACTGATAGCATTTGGATATGTTGACAAAGCTACACACCAACCTGTAGGGTTATATGTTTCATAATATGCGAAAAAGCCAGTGCTTGTAACCGTCTCATCGCTGTCGAATTCAACTCGGATTGTGTTGGAGGTTGACACGTAAGCGTGGAACACGTGTGGATTACCGCTTATGACAGCCAATTTTTCCGAATCAAAACTTTCGCCGTCTCTTATCTGTCGTGTATAATTAAGACTTACAAGACAGAAATTTTCTCAAGGTTTTACAAAAAAACACGATGTGTACAAAGTTAGCTATCACCTAAACTTGGGCGTGAGCGTCAAAAAACGCACCAGCTTTACTCAGCTGCCTCACCTTGATCCAATCACAACATTTTTCAAGTTTGATGTACGAAAACCAGATTCTAACTCTTTCACCTTCTGCAGCTCGAATTATCCAGACACAATGCAGATCATTCGGATGCTTTTTAGGGTAGCCGGGGGAACTAAAATTTGCATGGCCACTAGTTGGCGCTTCAAGTTCAGCTTCACATTCTAAGAATTTGATTCACAACGTTATAATGATATGCTGACATATATGTTTTCGGGGCTTTGTAAATAGTCGGTTAACATTTACAAAAAGCCATAAACTTTGTTTTAACAACAAAGATATACATTTTCCACATGCTTATGTTTTATCAACAAAGACATACATTTTCCACATGCTTATACCTGGGTTTATTGGCTCCACTACTGTGCCGTTGTCTGTTGTGTTTGATGGACTTACTGAAAACAAATTAACGTATGAATCACTTGCAAGACTCTTGTGAAAATCCGACCCTAGTACCTGAACTATAAAAGGCCCAAAATCCTGGGAAGTTCTCGCTTCCGTCAGATCTGAATCGAATTTGCAAAGAGTTTCCCGTTGAACGATATGTTTCAAAGCCACCATTGCGGCCTCTGAGGTACGCAATGGTACGAGAATTGTCGTCTGACCCATCCCGAAGCTGCACACATTCACCGGCCGGTTATAAACAATAAAACATCACAAGACGACAGCTTTCTTACCACCACACTATCGCAACATGTCTCCAAAGTGTATGAGGTAAAGGTAATTAGAATTAAATGTCCTTCTGGAGCTGTTATTGTCCACAGACAGAAGTTGTTCTCCTTGTACGAAAGGGGCCATCGTGGTGAAGTCACATCTTGTAACGACGTTGTTGCGGTAAGATTTCCCCCGCAGTTCTCTGGTCCTTGGACTGGAGCTGCAATATGTTTAAGTTTATTTCAAACCATATTGATATAGGAAGAACTGCGCTTATGTCAATTATGCGTGTAACTGAAGCCTTACCAATGCGATACTGCACGAAAAAGCCTGCTCCAGTAATAGAATCGTCAGAACTGAAGGAAACATGCAGTGCGTTGTTGGTTGATGCAAAATAATTGGTTCGCGTACTATTTCCACTTATAGGCATCAGCAGAGGAGAAGCAGAAGATTCACCATCACGAATCTAAATTTATAGTTTGGTAATCGCTTGCAACGTGGGTGCAACGAAATAAACAATAGAACTGTTTTCCATGTCTTACCCTGATGAAGTCGCAACAAGGTTCAGTATCAATGGTTGTGAATATCATTTCCACTTTGTCGTTCGGATTCTCAGCTTGTATTATCCACACGCAATTGAGATGGTTGCCATAGTTTAGCGGATAGTTAGGTGAGGAAAATTGCTGGGTGCTCGTATTAGCGATCAAAATAAACTCACACTCTTCCGAATGTTCCTCTACAAACAAAAAAACAAAGTTGACAAATTTTGCAAACATTTTTTAAGGTTAAGAATCACCATTTTAAAAAGTTAAAATCATCAATTGCCTATTTGATTAAAAAGTCGATGTTTATTTATCAATGTAAACCATTAAAATTTTACATCAGGCAAATGGTTTTAAAACGTCCTGGAATGTTTACATATTCATGAGCACGCTGACACATATAACACCATTGTTGCGACAACTTACTAACCCGCAAAAGCTCTTGACAAAAATATTCCGAAACAGCAAAGCAAAGCTGAGATAAGCTTCATTGTATTGTCGATAGTCTGTGCCCTCGGTAGGCTACAATGTTTGCGCCTTTGTCCACGAGGCTATAAATATGCGGAAAACTGCGAAACTAGCCACAACGCCGAAAGGCATCATATCGCACATCTGCATGGAAGATTTTTCTGTGGCTTTAGTTTGAGTGCAAACTGCACTTGTGGGGAATCACGCTTGTCATGTCGACTTTGACAAGAGGGTGATGAGTCAGAGCACGTGAGCACTGCTCTGAGCAATTAAAAATACACCAGTTTATATCGCATAAGGTTTGCACTGTTACATGTACTAAAATACCCGCGACAAGTAAAATACAATTATAATTGATATTATAATAATGTCTTGATTTGTGCAAAATTGCAATAAAAAGCTGTCAGCAAAACGTGCATTCAAATATAGGCCTAGCCTAACCATGACGCCACAACAAATTTACATGTAAATTGTATTTGTTGAATAAAATATACAAGAGGTCGTTACTTTATGTCAGCGGTCACCAAACAACGATAAATATTTCACCATGCCTCCGACAGTACCTCAATTGGTTTAATAAAAAGTATCGAACTAACAACTGTAAGATTTGTTTGTTGGGCGTATCAGGTATTATAACGCTTGCGAAGACCCGCGGCGCAGGTTGCTATATAGTTGGGACGAGAAACGCTATAGTTGGGACGAGAAATCCAAGCTAAATGTACCAAATAAAGCTTGAGTTAACCATTAGATCAGGGGTGGGCAACCTGCGGCCCGCGGGCCATATGCGGCCCTTTGAATTAAGGTTGTGCGCCCCGCGGAGACGCTTGAATTTGAAATGTACTGGCAAACGAGTCCAACTATTATATATATTTGAGCAGATTAATGCGCCGATGCTATTTTTTTGCGACCTGGCAATAAGTGGCTAGAATCAAATGCGAATTTTACTAGTAGCTAAGCGTGTTTGGTAAGCAAAAAAGTAAAATCACCTTGTGTTATACACTGTGTGCGGCCCGCAAGCTAATTTTGGCTTTTGTTTTCGGCCCCAAAGTAACAAAGGTTGCCCACCCCTGCATTAGATCCAAGCTAAAAACATACAGACCAAGCTAAAACATATTATTTGTGTGCGAACAGTTGCGTCTTATTTTTACTTGCAGTGGAATATTCGATACAACTTTA
>NW_027649049.1:0-17145 GCF_965637545.1 Phallusia mammillata
GCCCCCTTCGACGTTGTTTAAGGCCCAACAACATGACATATAATAAATAAACAAAGAAACAAACGGCCCGAAGCACCCGGGAACCTATTTGCTTTGATGATTAAGTGGAAAAAAGTTACTCCGAGGAGTATGATGCTTACCTTATTCAAATAGAATGCCGTTTTGAGGTAACAGGCGGTTACCAACCGCCCGTACAAGCTTGGATTTGCGCTACCACGTGAGTTACTTGGTGTAAGAAGGCAAGAAAAGGATCGAAAACTATCGGGGTCGCTTCCATCGTGGCCAGTATGGTAAAGTACGGGGCAAAAGCAGCGAAAACTGCTGAATTGCCGAGCTGCTGCAGCCCGTCGGCAGGTTTTCCTTACGCTCATGCGCTTTAATTGCGACTTTTACATGGCCAGTTCAGGTACGCAGGTGTGTGCAGCCAGCCGTTAATTGCCGGGTCGGCTCCGGCGTGTCTGCTGATGACGTAATTACGTATGCTAATTAGCCGTCCAGCCCGCGCAGCTGTGCGCTGTAGTTCAGCTACTGCACCACGGGGAGCCTCGTTGGCGCCCCCTTCGACGTTGTTTAAGGCCCAACAACATGACATATAATAAATAAACAAAGAAACAAACGGCCCGAAGCACCCGGGAACCTATTTGCTTTGATGATTAAGTGGAAAAAAGTTACTCCGAGGAGTATGATGCTTACCTTATTCAAATAGAATGCCGTTTTGAGGTAACAGGCGGTTACCAACCGCCCGTACAAGCTTGGATTTGCGCTACCACGTGAGTTACTTGGTGTAAGAAGGCAAGAAAAGGATCGAAAACTATCGGGGTCGCTTCCATCGTGGCCAGTATGGTAAAGTACGGGGCAAAAGCAGCGAAAACTGCTGAATTGCCGAGCTGCTGCAGCCCGTCGGCAGGTTTTCCTTACGCTCATGCGCTTTAATTGCGACTTTTACATGGCCAGTTCAGGTACGCAGGTGTGTGCAGCCAGCCGTTAATTGCCGGGTCGGCTCCGGCGTGTCTGCTGATGACGTAATTACGTATGCTAATTAGCCGTCCAGCCCGCGCAGCTGTGCGCTGTAGTTCAGCTACTGCACCACGGGGAGCCTCGTTGGCGCCCCCTTCGACGTTGTTTAAGGCCCAACAACATGACATATAATAAATAAACAAAGAAACAAACGGCCCGAAGCACCCGGGAACCTATTTGCTTTGATGATTAAGTGGAAAAAAGTTACTCCGAGGAGTATGATGCTTACCTTATTCAAATAGAATGCCGTTTTGAGGTAACAGGCGGTTACCAACCGCCCGTACAAGCTTGGATTTGCGCTACCACGTGAGTTACTTGGTGTAAGAAGGCAAGAAAAGGATCGAAAACTATCGGGGTCGCTTCCATCGTGGCCAGTATGGTAAAGTACGGGGCAAAAGCAGCGAAAACTGCTGAATTGCCGAGCTGCTGCAGCCCGTCGGCAGGTTTTCCTTACGCTCATGCGCTTTAATTGCGACTTTTACATGGCCAGTTCAGGTACGCAGGTGTGTGCAGCCAGCCGTTAATTGCCGGGTCGGCTCCGGCGTGTCTGCTGATGACGTAATTACGTATGCTAATTAGCCGTCCAGCCCGCGCAGCTGTGCGCTGTAGTTCAGCTACTGCACCACGGGGAGCCTCGTTGGCGCCCCCTTCGACGTTGTTTAAGGCCCAACAACATGACATATAATAAATAAACAAAGAAACAAACGGCCCGAAGCACCCGGGAACCTATTTGCTTTGATGATTAAGTGGAAAAAAGTTACTCCGAGGAGTATGATGCTTACCTTATTCAAATAGAATGCCGTTTTGAGGTAACAGGCGGTTACCAACCGCCCGTACAAGCTTGGATTTGCGCTACCACGTGAGTTACTTGGTGTAAGAAGGCAAGAAAAGGATCGAAAACTATCGGGGTCGCTTCCATCGTGGCCAGTATGGTAAAGTACGGGGCAAAAGCAGCGAAAACTGCTGAATTGCCGAGCTGCTGCAGCCCGTCGGCAGGTTTTCCTTACGCTCATGCGCTTTAATTGCGACTTTTACATGGCCAGTTCAGGTACGCAGGTGTGTGCAGCCAGCCGTTAATTGCCGGGTCGGCTCCGGCGTGTCTGCTGATGACGTAATTACGTATGCTAATTAGCCGTCCAGCCCGCGCAGCTGTGCGCTGTAGTTCAGCTACTGCACCACGGGGAGCCTCGTTGGCGCCCCCTTCGACGTTGTTTAAGGCCCAACAACATGACATATAATAAATAAACAAAGAAACAAACGGCCCGAAGCACCCGGGAACCTATTTGCTTTGATGATTAAGTGGAAAAAAGTTACTCCGAGGAGTATGATGCTTACCTTATTCAAATAGAATGCCGTTTTGAGGTAACAGGCGGTTACCAACCGCCCGTACAAGCTTGGATTTGCGCTACCACGTGAGTTACTTGGTGTAAGAAGGCAAGAAAAGGATCGAAAACTATCGGGGTCGCTTCCATCGTGGCCAGTATGGTAAAGTACGGGGCAAAAGCAGCGAAAACTGCTGAATTGCCGAGCTGCTGCAGCCCGTCGGCAGGTTTTCCTTACGCTCATGCGCTTTAATTGCGACTTTTACATGGCCAGTTCAGGTACGCAGGTGTGTGCAGCCAGCCGTTAATTGCCGGGTCGGCTCCGGCGTGTCTGCTGATGACGTAATTACGTATGCTAATTAGCCGTCCAGCCCGCGCAGCTGTGCGCTGTAGTTCAGCTACTGCACCACGGGGAGCCTCGTTGGCGCCCCCTTCGACGTTGTTTAAGGCCCAACAACATGACATATAATAAATAAACAAAGAAACAAACGGCCCGAAGCACCCGGGAACCTATTTGCTTTGATGATTAAGTGGAAAAAAGTTACTCCGAGGAGTATGATGCTTACCTTATTCAAATAGAATGCCGTTTTGAGGTAACAGGCGGTTACCAACCGCCCGTACAAGCTTGGATTTGCGCTACCACGTGAGTTACTTGGTGTAAGAAGGCAAGAAAAGGATCGAAAACTATCGGGGTCGCTTCCATCGTGGCCAGTATGGTAAAGTACGGGGCAAAAGCAGCGAAAACTGCTGAATTGCCGAGCTGCTGCAGCCCGTCGGCAGGTTTTCCTTACGCTCATGCGCTTTAATTGCGACTTTTACATGGCCAGTTCAGGTACGCAGGTGTGTGCAGCCAGCCGTTAATTGCCGGGTCGGCTCCGGCGTGTCTGCTGATGACGTAATTACGTATGCTAATTAGCCGTCCAGCCCGCGCAGCTGTGCGCTGTAGTTCAGCTACTGCACCACGGGGAGCCTCGTTGGCGCCCCCTTCGACGTTGTTTAAGGCCCAACAACATGACATATAATAAATAAACAAAGAAACAAACGGCCCGAAGCACCCGGGAACCTATTTGCTTTGATGATTAAGTGGAAAAAAGTTACTCCGAGGAGTATGATGCTTACCTTATTCAAATAGAATGCCGTTTTGAGGTAACAGGCGGTTACCAACCGCCCGTACAAGCTTGGATTTGCGCTACCACGTGAGTTACTTGGTGTAAGAAGGCAAGAAAAGGATCGAAAACTATCGGGGTCGCTTCCATCGTGGCCAGTATGGTAAAGTACGGGGCAAAAGCAGCGAAAACTGCTGAATTGCCGAGCTGCTGCAGCCCGTCGGCAGGTTTTCCTTACGCTCATGCGCTTTAATTGCGACTTTTACATGGCCAGTTCAGGTACGCAGGTGTGTGCAGCCAGCCGTTAATTGCCGGGTCGGCTCCGGCGTGTCTGCTGATGACGTAATTACGTATGCTAATTAGCCGTCCAGCCCGCGCAGCTGTGCGCTGTAGTTCAGCTACTGCACCACGGGGAGCCTCGTTGGCGCCCCCTTCGACGTTGTTTAAGGCCCAACAACATGACATATAATAAATAAACAAAGAAACAAACGGCCCGAAGCACCCGGGAACCTATTTGCTTTGATGATTAAGTGGAAAAAAGTTACTCCGAGGAGTATGATGCTTACCTTATTCAAATAGAATGCCGTTTTGAGGTAACAGGCGGTTACCAACCGCCCGTACAAGCTTGGATTTGCGCTACCACGTGAGTTACTTGGTGTAAGAAGGCAAGAAAAGGATCGAAAACTATCGGGGTCGCTTCCATCGTGGCCAGTATGGTAAAGTACGGGGCAAAAGCAGCGAAAACTGCTGAATTGCCGAGCTGCTGCAGCCCGTCGGCAGGTTTTCCTTACGCTCATGCGCTTTAATTGCGACTTTTACATGGCCAGTTCAGGTACGCAGGTGTGTGCAGCCAGCCGTTAATTGCCGGGTCGGCTCCGGCGTGTCTGCTGATGACGTAATTACGTATGCTAATTAGCCGTCCAGCCCGCGCAGCTGTGCGCTGTAGTTCAGCTACTGCACCACGGGGAGCCTCGTTGGCGCCCCCTTCGACGTTGTTTAAGGCCCAACAACATGACATATAATAAATAAACAAAGAAACAAACGGCCCGAAGCACCCGGGAACCTATTTGCTTTGATGATTAAGTGGAAAAAAGTTACTCCGAGGAGTATGATGCTTACCTTATTCAAATAGAATGCCGTTTTGAGGTAACAGGCGGTTACCAACCGCCCGTACAAGCTTGGATTTGCGCTACCACGTGAGTTACTTGGTGTAAGAAGGCAAGAAAAGGATCGAAAACTATCGGGGTCGCTTCCATCGTGGCCAGTATGGTAAAGTACGGGGCAAAAGCAGCGAAAACTGCTGAATTGCCGAGCTGCTGCAGCCCGTCGGCAGGTTTTCCTTACGCTCATGCGCTTTAATTGCGACTTTTACATGGCCAGTTCAGGTACGCAGGTGTGTGCAGCCAGCCGTTAATTGCCGGGTCGGCTCCGGCGTGTCTGCTGATGACGTAATTACGTATGCTAATTAGCCGTCCAGCCCGCGCAGCTGTGCGCTGTAGTTCAGCTACTGCACCACGGGGAGCCTCGTTGGCGCCCCCTTCGACGTTGTTTAAGGCCCAACAACATGACATATAATAAATAAACAAAGAAACAAACGGCCCGAAGCACCCGGGAACCTATTTGCTTTGATGATTAAGTGGAAAAAAGTTACTCCGAGGAGTATGATGCTTACCTTATTCAAATAGAATGCCGTTTTGAGGTAACAGGCGGTTACCAACCGCCCGTACAAGCTTGGATTTGCGCTACCACGTGAGTTACTTGGTGTAAGAAGGCAAGAAAAGGATCGAAAACTATCGGGGTCGCTTCCATCGTGGCCAGTATGGTAAAGTACGGGGCAAAAGCAGCGAAAACTGCTGAATTGCCGAGCTGCTGCAGCCCGTCGGCAGGTTTTCCTTACGCTCATGCGCTTTAATTGCGACTTTTACATGGCCAGTTCAGGTACGCAGGTGTGTGCAGCCAGCCGTTAATTGCCGGGTCGGCTCCGGCGTGTCTGCTGATGACGTAATTACGTATGCTAATTAGCCGTCCAGCCCGCGCAGCTGTGCGCTGTAGTTCAGCTACTGCACCACGGGGAGCCTCGTTGGCGCCCCCTTCGACGTTGTTTAAGGCCCAACAACATGACATATAATAAATAAACAAAGAAACAAACGGCCCGAAGCACCCGGGAACCTATTTGCTTTGATGATTAAGTGGAAAAAAGTTACTCCGAGGAGTATGATGCTTACCTTATTCAAATAGAATGCCGTTTTGAGGTAACAGGCGGTTACCAACCGCCCGTACAAGCTTGGATTTGCGCTACCACGTGAGTTACTTGGTGTAAGAAGGCAAGAAAAGGATCGAAAACTATCGGGGTCGCTTCCATCGTGGCCAGTATGGTAAAGTACGGGGCAAAAGCAGCGAAAACTGCTGAATTGCCGAGCTGCTGCAGCCCGTCGGCAGGTTTTCCTTACGCTCATGCGCTTTAATTGCGACTTTTACATGGCCAGTTCAGGTACGCAGGTGTGTGCAGCCAGCCGTTAATTGCCGGGTCGGCTCCGGCGTGTCTGCTGATGACGTAATTACGTATGCTAATTAGCCGTCCAGCCCGCGCAGCTGTGCGCTGTAGTTCAGCTACTGCACCACGGGGAGCCTCGTTGGCGCCCCCTTCGACGTTGTTTAAGGCCCAACAACATGACATATAATAAATAAACAAAGAAACAAACGGCCCGAAGCACCCGGGAACCTATTTGCTTTGATGATTAAGTGGAAAAAAGTTACTCCGAGGAGTATGATGCTTACCTTATTCAAATAGAATGCCGTTTTGAGGTAACAGGCGGTTACCAACCGCCCGTACAAGCTTGGATTTGCGCTACCACGTGAGTTACTTGGTGTAAGAAGGCAAGAAAAGGATCGAAAACTATCGGGGTCGCTTCCATCGTGGCCAGTATGGTAAAGTACGGGGCAAAAGCAGCGAAAACTGCTGAATTGCCGAGCTGCTGCAGCCCGTCGGCAGGTTTTCCTTACGCTCATGCGCTTTAATTGCGACTTTTACATGGCCAGTTCAGGTACGCAGGTGTGTGCAGCCAGCCGTTAATTGCCGGGTCGGCTCCGGCGTGTCTGCTGATGACGTAATTACGTATGCTAATTAGCCGTCCAGCCCGCGCAGCTGTGCGCTGTAGTTCAGCTACTGCACCACGGGGAGCCTCGTTGGCGCCCCCTTCGACGTTGTTTAAGGCCCAACAACATGACATATAATAAATAAACAAAGAAACAAACGGCCCGAAGCACCCGGGAACCTATTTGCTTTGATGATTAAGTGGAAAAAAGTTACTCCGAGGAGTATGATGCTTACCTTATTCAAATAGAATGCCGTTTTGAGGTAACAGGCGGTTACCAACCGCCCGTACAAGCTTGGATTTGCGCTACCACGTGAGTTACTTGGTGTAAGAAGGCAAGAAAAGGATCGAAAACTATCGGGGTCGCTTCCATCGTGGCCAGTATGGTAAAGTACGGGGCAAAAGCAGCGAAAACTGCTGAATTGCCGAGCTGCTGCAGCCCGTCGGCAGGTTTTCCTTACGCTCATGCGCTTTAATTGCGACTTTTACATGGCCAGTTCAGGTACGCAGGTGTGTGCAGCCAGCCGTTAATTGCCGGGTCGGCTCCGGCGTGTCTGCTGATGACGTAATTACGTATGCTAATTAGCCGTCCAGCCCGCGCAGCTGTGCGCTGTAGTTCAGCTACTGCACCACGGGGAGCCTCGTTGGCGCCCCCTTCGACGTTGTTTAAGGCCCAACAACATGACATATAATAAATAAACAAAGAAACAAACGGCCCGAAGCACCCGGGAACCTATTTGCTTTGATGATTAAGTGGAAAAAAGTTACTCCGAGGAGTATGATGCTTACCTTATTCAAATAGAATGCCGTTTTGAGGTAACAGGCGGTTACCAACCGCCCGTACAAGCTTGGATTTGCGCTACCACGTGAGTTACTTGGTGTAAGAAGGCAAGAAAAGGATCGAAAACTATCGGGGTCGCTTCCATCGTGGCCAGTATGGTAAAGTACGGGGCAAAAGCAGCGAAAACTGCTGAATTGCCGAGCTGCTGCAGCCCGTCGGCAGGTTTTCCTTACGCTCATGCGCTTTAATTGCGACTTTTACATGGCCAGTTCAGGTACGCAGGTGTGTGCAGCCAGCCGTTAATTGCCGGGTCGGCTCCGGCGTGTCTGCTGATGACGTAATTACGTATGCTAATTAGCCGTCCAGCCCGCGCAGCTGTGCGCTGTAGTTCAGCTACTGCACCACGGGGAGCCTCGTTGGCGCCCCCTTCGACGTTGTTTAAGGCCCAACAACATGACATATAATAAATAAACAAAGAAACAAACGGCCCGAAGCACCCGGGAACCTATTTGCTTTGATGATTAAGTGGAAAAAAGTTACTCCGAGGAGTATGATGCTTACCTTATTCAAATAGAATGCCGTTTTGAGGTAACAGGCGGTTACCAACCGCCCGTACAAGCTTGGATTTGCGCTACCACGTGAGTTACTTGGTGTAAGAAGGCAAGAAAAGGATCGAAAACTATCGGGGTCGCTTCCATCGTGGCCAGTATGGTAAAGTACGGGGCAAAAGCAGCGAAAACTGCTGAATTGCCGAGCTGCTGCAGCCCGTCGGCAGGTTTTCCTTACGCTCATGCGCTTTAATTGCGACTTTTATATGGCCAGTTCAGGTACGCAGGTGTGTGCAGCCAGCCGTTAATTGCCGGGTCGGCTCCGGCGTGTCTGCTGATGACGTAATTACGTATGCTAATTAGCCGTCCAGCCCGCGCAGCTGTGCGCTGTAGTTCAGCTACTGCACCACGGGGAGCCTCGTTGGCGCCCCCTTCGACGTTGTTTAAGGCCCAACAACATGACATATAATAAATAAACAAAGAAACAAACGGCCCGAAGCACCCGGGAACCTATTTGCTTTGATGATTAAGTGGAAAAAAGTTACTCCGAGGAGTATGATGCTTACCTTATTCAAATAGAATGCCGTTTTGAGGTAACAGGCGGTTACCAACCGCCCGTACAAGCTTGGATTTGCGCTACCACGTGAGTTACTTGGTGTAAGAAGGCAAGAAAAGGATCGAAAACTATCGGGGTCGCTTCCATCGTGGCCAGTATGGTAAAGTACGGGGCAAAAGCAGCGAAAACTGCTGAATTGCCGAGCTGCTGCAGCCCGTCGGCAGGTTTTCCTTACGCTCATGCGCTTTAATTGCGACTTTTACATGGCCAGTTCAGGTACGCAGGTGTGTGCAGCCAGCCGTTAATTGCCGGGTCGGCTCCGGCGTGTCTGCTGATGACGTAATTACGTATGCTAATTAGCCGTCCAGCCCGCGCAGCTGTGCGCTGTAGTTCAGCTACTGCACCACGGGGAGCCTCGTTGGCGCCCCCTTCGACGTTGTTTAAGGCCCAACAACATGACATATAATAAATAAACAAAGAAACAAACGGCCCGAAGCACCCGGGAACCTATTTGCTTTGATGATTAAGTGGAAAAAAGTTACTCCGAGGAGTATGATGCTTACCTTATTCAAATAGAATGCCGTTTTGAGGTAACAGGCGGTTACCAACCGCCCGTACAAGCTTGGATTTGCGCTACCACGTGAGTTACTTGGTGTAAGAAGGCAAGAAAAGGATCGAAAACTATCGGGGTCGCTTCCATCGTGGCCAGTATGGTAAAGTACGGGGCAAAAGCAGCGAAAACTGCTGAATTGCCGAGCTGCTGCAGCCCGTCGGCAGGTTTTCCTTACGCTCATGCGCTTTAATTGCGACTTTTACATGGCCAGTTCAGGTACGCAGGTGTGTGCAGCCAGCCGTTAATTGCCGGGTCGGCTCCGGCGTGTCTGCTGATGACGTAATTACGTATGCTAATTAGCCGTCCAGCCCGCGCAGCTGTGCGCTGTAGTTCAGCTACTGCACCACGGGGAGCCTCGTTGGCGCCCCCTTCGACGTTGTTTAAGGCCCAACAACATGACATATAATAAATAAACAAAGAAACAAACGGCCCGAAGCACCCGGGAACCTATTTGCTTTGATGATTAAGTGGAAAAAAGTTACTCCGAGGAGTATGATGCTTACCTTATTCAAATAGAATGCCGTTTTGAGGTAACAGGCGGTTACCAACCGCCCGTACAAGCTTGGATTTGCGCTACCACGTGAGTTACTTGGTGTAAGAAGGCAAGAAAAGGATCGAAAACTATCGGGGTCGCTTCCATCGTGGCCAGTATGGTAAAGTACGGGGCAAAAGCAGCGAAAACTGCTGAATTGCCGAGCTGCTGCAGCCCGTCGGCAGGTTTTCCTTACGCTCATGCGCTTTAATTGCGACTTTTACATGGCCAGTTCAGGTACGCAGGTGTGTGCAGCCAGCCGTTAATTGCCGGGTCGGCTCCGGCGTGTCTGCTGATGACGTAATTACGTATGCTAATTAGCCGTCCAGCCCGCGCAGCTGTGCGCTGTAGTTCAGCTACTGCACCACGGGGAGCCTCGTTGGCGCCCCCTTCGACGTTGTTTAAGGCCCAACAACATGACATATAATAAATAAACAAAGAAACAAACGGCCCGAAGCACCCGGGAACCTATTTGCTTTGATGATTAAGTGGAAAAAAGTTACTCCGAGGAGTATGATGCTTACCTTATTCAAATAGAATGCCGTTTTGAGGTAACAGGCGGTTACCAACCGCCCGTACAAGCTTGGATTTGCGCTACCACGTGAGTTACTTGGTGTAAGAAGGCAAGAAAAGGATCGAAAACTATCGGGGTCGCTTCCATCGTGGCCAGTATGGTAAAGTACGGGGCAAAAGCAGCGAAAACTGCTGAATTGCCGAGCTGCTGCAGCCCGTCGGCAGGTTTTCCTTACGCTCATGCGCTTTAATTGCGACTTTTACATGGCCAGTTCAGGTACGCAGGTGTGTGCAGCCAGCCGTTAATTGCCGGGTCGGCTCCGGCGTGTCTGCTGATGACGTAATTACGTATGCTAATTAGCCGTCCAGCCCGCGCAGCTGTGCGCTGTAGTTCAGCTACTGCACCACGGGGAGCCTCGTTGGCGCCCCCTTCGACGTTGTTTAAGGCCCAACAACATGACATATAATAAATAAACAAAGAAACAAACGGCCCGAAGCACCCGGGAACCTATTTGCTTTGATGATTAAGTGGAAAAAAGTTACTCCGAGGAGTATGATGCTTACCTTATTCAAATAGAATGCCGTTTTGAGGTAACAGGCGGTTACCAACCGCCCGTACAAGCTTGGATTTGCGCTACCACGTGAGTTACTTGGTGTAAGAAGGCAAGAAAAGGATCGAAAACTATCGGGGTCGCTTCCATCGTGGCCAGTATGGTAAAGTACGGGGCAAAAGCAGCGAAAACTGCTGAATTGCCGAGCTGCTGCAGCCCGTCGGCAGGTTTTCCTTACGCTCATGCGCTTTAATTGCGACTTTTACATGGCCAGTTCAGGTACGCAGGTGTGTGCAGCCAGCCGTTAATTGCCGGGTCGGCTCCGGCGTGTCTGCTGATGACGTAATTACGTATGCTAATTAGCCGTCCAGCCCGCGCAGCTGTGCGCTGTAGTTCAGCTACTGCACCACGGGGAGCCTCGTTGGCGCCCCCTTCGACGTTGTTTAAGGCCCAACAACATGACATATAATAAATAAACAAAGAAACAAACGGCCCGAAGCACCCGGGAACCTATTTGCTTTGATGATTAAGTGGAAAAAAGTTACTCCGAGGAGTATGATGCTTACCTTATTCAAATAGAATGCCGTTTTGAGGTAACAGGCGGTTACCAACCGCCCGTACAAGCTTGGATTTGCGCTACCACGTGAGTTACTTGGTGTAAGAAGGCAAGAAAAGGATCGAAAACTATCGGGGTCGCTTCCATCGTGGCCAGTATGGTAAAGTACGGGGCAAAAGCAGCGAAAACTGCTGAATTGCCGAGCTGCTGCAGCCCGTCGGCAGGTTTTCCTTACGCTCATGCGCTTTAATTGCGACTTTTACATGGCCAGTTCAGGTACGCAGGTGTGTGCAGCCAGCCGTTAATTGCCGGGTCGGCTCCGGCGTGTCTGCTGATGACGTAATTACGTATGCTAATTAGCCGTCCAGCCCGCGCAGCTGTGCGCTGTAGTTCAGCTACTGCACCACGGGGAGCCTCGTTGGCGCCCCCTTCGACGTTGTTTAAGGCCCAACAACATGACATATAATAAATAAACAAAGAAACAAACGGCCCGAAGCACCCGGGAACCTATTTGCTTTGATGATTAAGTGGAAAAAAGTTACTCCGAGGAGTATGATGCTTACCTTATTCAAATAGAATGCCGTTTTGAGGTAACAGGCGGTTACCAACCGCCCGTACAAGCTTGGATTTGCGCTACCACGTGAGTTACTTGGTGTAAGAAGGCAAGAAAAGGATCGAAAACTATCGGGGTCGCTTCCATCGTGGCCAGTATGGTAAAGTACGGGGCAAAAGCAGCGAAAACTGCTGAATTGCCGAGCTGCTGCAGCCCGTCGGCAGGTTTTCCTTACGCTCATGCGCTTTAATTGCGACTTTTACATGGCCAGTTCAGGTACGCAGGTGTGTGCAGCCAGCCGTTAATTGCCGGGTCGGCTCCGGCGTGTCTGCTGATGACGTAATTACGTATGCTAATTAGCCGTCCAGCCCGCGCAGCTGTGCGCTGTAGTTCAGCTACTGCACCACGGGGAGCCTCGTTGGCGCCCCCTTCGACGTTGTTTAAGGCCCAACAACATGACATATAATAAATAAACAAAGAAACAAACGGCCCGAAGCACCCGGGAACCTATTTGCTTTGATGATTAAGTGGAAAAAAGTTACTCCGAGGAGTATGATGCTTACCTTATTCAAATAGAATGCCGTTTTGAGGTAACAGGCGGTTACCAACCGCCCGTACAAGCTTGGATTTGCGCTACCACGTGAGTTACTTGGTGTAAGAAGGCAAGAAAAGGATCGAAAACTATCGGGGTCGCTTCCATCGTGGCCAGTATGGTAAAGTACGGGGCAAAAGCAGCGAAAACTGCTGAATTGCCGAGCTGCTGCAGCCCGTCGGCAGGTTTTCCTTACGCTCATGCGCTTTAATTGCGACTTTTACATGGCCAGTTCAGGTACGCAGGTGTGTGCAGCCAGCCGTTAATTGCCGGGTCGGCTCCGGCGTGTCTGCTGATGACGTAATTACGTATGCTAATTAGCCGTCCAGCCCGCGCAGCTGTGCGCTGTAGTTCAGCTACTGCACCACGGGGAGCCTCGTTGGCGCCCCCTTCGACGTTGTTTAAGGCCCAACAACATGACATATAATAAATAAACAAAGAAACAAACGGCCCGAAGCACCCGGGAACCTATTTGCTTTGATGATTAAGTGGAAAAAAGTTACTCCGAGGAGTATGATGCTTACCTTATTCAAATAGAATGCCGTTTTGAGGTAACAGGCGGTTACCAACCGCCCGTACAAGCTTGGATTTGCGCTACCACGTGAGTTACTTGGTGTAAGAAGGCAAGAAAAGGATCGAAAACTATCGGGGTCGCTTCCATCGTGGCCAGTATGGTAAAGTACGGGGCAAAAGCAGCGAAAACTGCTGAATTGCCGAGCTGCTGCAGCCCGTCGGCAGGTTTTCCTTACGCTCATGCGCTTTAATTGCGACTTTTACATGGCCAGTTCAGGTACGCAGGTGTGTGCAGCCAGCCGTTAATTGCCGGGTCGGCTCCGGCGTGTCTGCTGATGACGTAATTACGTATGCTAATTAGCCGTCCAGCCCGCGCAGCTGTGCGCTGTAGTTCAGCTACTGCACCACGGGGAGCCTCGTTGGCGCCCCCTTCGACGTTGTTTAAGGCCCAACAACATGACATATAATAAATAAACAAAGAAACAAACGGCCCGAAGCACCCGGGAACCTATTTGCTTTGATGATTAAGTGGAAAAAAGTTACTCCGAGGAGTATGATGCTTACCTTATTCAAATAGAATGCCGTTTTGAGGTAACAGGCGGTTACCAACCGCCCGTACAAGCTTGGATTTGCGCTACCACGTGAGTTACTTGGTGTAAGAAGGCAAGAAAAGGATCGAAAACTATCGGGGTCGCTTCCATCGTGGCCAGTATGGTAAAGTACGGGGCAAAAGCAGCGAAAACTGCTGAATTGCCGAGCTGCTGCAGCCCGTCGGCAGGTTTTCCTTACGCTCATGCGCTTTAATTGCGACTTTTACATGGCCAGTTCAGGTACGCAGGTGTGTGCAGCCAGCCGTTAATTGCCGGGTCGGCTCCGGCGTGTCTGCTGATGACGTAATTACGTATGCTAATTAGCCGTCCAGCCCGCGCAGCTGTGCGCTGTAGTTCAGCTACTGCACCACGGGGAGCCTCGTTGGCGCCCCCTTCGACGTTGTTTAAGGCCCAACAACATGACATATAATAAATAAACAAAGAAACAAACGGCCCGAAGCACCCGGGAACCTATTTGCTTTGATGATTAAGTGGAAAAAAGTTACTCCGAGGAGTATGATGCTTACCTTATTCAAATAGAATGCCGTTTTGAGGTAACAGGCGGTTACCAACCGCCCGTACAAGCTTGGATTTGCGCTACCACGTGAGTTACTTGGTGTAAGAAGGCAAGAAAAGGATCGAAAACTATCGGGGTCGCTTCCATCGTGGCCAGTATGGTAAAGTACGGGGCAAAAGCAGCGAAAACTGCTGAATTGCCGAGCTGCTGCAGCCCGTCGGCAGGTTTTCCTTACGCTCATGCGCTTTAATTGCGACTTTTACATGGCCAGTTCAGGTACGCAGGTGTGTGCAGCCAGCCGTTAATTGCCGGGTCGGCTCCGGCGTGTCTGCTGATGACGTAATTACGTATGCTAATTAGCCGTCCAGCCCGCGCAGCTGTGCGCTGTAGTTCAGCTACTGCACCACGGGGAGCCTCGTTGGCGCCCCCTTCGACGTTGTTTAAGGCCCAACAACATGACATATAATAAATAAACAAAGAAACAAACGGCCCGAAGCACCCGGGAACCTATTTGCTTTGATGATTAAGTGGAAAAAAGTTACTCCGAGGAGTATGATGCTTACCTTATTCAAATAGAATGCCGTTTTGAGGTAACAGGCGGTTACCAACCGCCCGTACAAGCTTGGATTTGCGCTACCACGTGAGTTACTTGGTGTAAGAAGGCAAGAAAAGGATCGAAAACTATCGGGGTCGCTTCCATCGTGGCCAGTATGGTAAAGTACGGGGCAAAAGCAGCGAAAACTGCTGAATTGCCGAGCTGCTGCAGCCCGTCGGCAGGTTTTCCTTACGCTCATGCGCTTTAATTGCGACTTTTACATGGCCAGTTCAGGTACGCAGGTGTGTGCAGCCAGCCGTTAATTGCCGGGTCGGCTCCGGCGTGTCTGCTGATGACGTAATTACGTATGCTAATTAGCCGTCCAGCCCGCGCAGCTGTGCGCTGTAGTTCAGCTACTGCACCACGGGGAGCCTCGTTGGCGCCCCCTTCGACGTTGTTTAAGGCCCAACAACATGACATATAATAAATAAACAAAGAAACAAACGGCCCGAAGCACCCGGGAACCTATTTGCTTTGATGATTAAGTGGAAAAAAGTTACTCCGAGGAGTATGATGCTTACCTTATTCAAATAGAATGCCGTTTTGAGGTAACAGGCGGTTACCAACCGCCCGTACAAGCTTGGATTTGCGCTACCACGTGAGTTACTTGGTGTAAGAAGGCAAGAAAAGGATCGAAAACTATCGGGGTCGCTTCCATCGTGGCCAGTATGGTAAAGTACGGGGCAAAAGCAGCGAAAACTGCTGAATTGCCGAGCTGCTGCAGCCCGTCGGCAGGTTTTCCTTACGCTCATGCGCTTTAATTGCGACTTTTACATGGCCAGTTCAGGTACGCAGGTGTGTGCAGCCAGCCGTTAATTGCCGGGTCGGCTCCGGCGTGTCTGCTGATGACGTAATTACGTATGCTAATTAGCCGTCCAGCCCGCGCAGCTGTGCGCTGTAGTTCAGCTACTGCACCACGGGGAGCCTCGTTGGCGCCCCCTTCGACGTTGTTTAAGGCCCAACAACATGACATATAATAAATAAACAAAGAAACAAACGGCCCGAAGCACCCGGGAACCTATTTGCTTTGATGATTAAGTGGAAAAAAGTTACTCCGAGGAGTATGATGCTTACCTTATTCAAATAGAATGCCGTTTTGAGGTAACAGGCGGTTACCAACCGCCCGTACAAGCTTGGATTTGCGCTACCACGTGAGTTACTTGGTGTAAGAAGGCAAGAAAAGGATCGAAAACTATCGGGGTCGCTTCCATCGTGGCCAGTATGGTAAAGTACGGGGCAAAAGCAGCGAAAACTGCTGAATTGCCGAGCTGCTGCAGCCCGTCGGCAGGTTTTCCTTACGCTCATGCGCTTTAATTGCGACTTTTACATGGCCAGTTCAGGTACGCAGGTGTGTGCAGCCAGCCGTTAATTGCCGGGTCGGCTCCGGCGTGTCTGCTGATGACGTAATTACGTATGCTAATTAGCCGTCCAGCCCGCGCAGCTGTGCGCTGTAGTTCAGCTACTGCACCACGGGGAGCCTCGTTGGCGCCCCCTTCGACGTTGTTTAAGGCCCAACAACATGACATATAATAAATAAACAAAGAAACAAACGGCCCGAAGCACCCGGGAACCTATTTGCTTTGATGATTAAGTGGAAAAAAGTTACTCCGAGGAGTATGATGCTTACCTTATTCAAATAGAATGCCGTTTTGAGGTAACAGGCGGTTACCAACCGCCCGTACAAGCTTGGATTTGCGCTACCACGTGAGTTACTTGGTGTAAGAAGGCAAGAAAAGGATCGAAAACTATCGGGGTCGCTTCCATCGTGGCCAGTATGGTAAAGTACGGGGCAAAAGCAGCGAAAACTGCTGAATTGCCGAGCTGCTGCAGCCCGTCGGCAGGTTTTCCTTACGCTCATGCGCTTTAATTGCGACTTTTACATGGCCAGTTCAGGTACGCAGGTGTGTGCAGCCAGCCGTTAATTGCCGGGTCGGCTCCGGCGTGTCTGCTGATGACGTAATTACGTATGCTAATTAGCCGTCCAGCCCGCGCAGCTGTGCGCTGTAGTTCAGCTACTGCACCACGGGGAGCCTCGTTGGCGCCCCCTTCGACGTTGTTTAAGGCCCAACAACATGACATATAATAAATAAACAAAGAAACAAACGGCCCGAAGCACCCGGGAACCTATTTGCTTTGATGATTAAGTGGAAAAAAGTTACTCCGAGGAGTATGATGCTTACCTTATTCAAATAGAATGCCGTTTTGAGGTAACAGGCGGTTACCAACCGCCCGTACAAGCTTGGATTTGCGCTACCACGTGAGTTACTTGGTGTAAGAAGGCAAGAAAAGGATCGAAAACTATCGGGGTCGCTTCCATCGTGGCCAGTATGGTAAAGTACGGGGCAAAAGCAGCGAAAACTGCTGAATTGCCGAGCTGCTGCAGCCCGTCGGCAGGTTTTCCTTACGCTCATGCGCTTTAATTGCGACTTTTACATGGCCAGTTCAGGTACGCAGGTGTGTGCAGCCAGCCGTTAATTGCCGGGTCGGCTCCGGCGTGTCTGCTGATGACGTAATTACGTATGCTAATTAGCCGTCCAGCCCGCGCAGCTGTGCGCTGTAGTTCAGCTGCACCACGGGGAGCCTCGTTGGCGCCCC
>NW_027649050.1:0-17116 GCF_965637545.1 Phallusia mammillata
AGTCAAATGTTTCAAAGAACTCGTTGCACAAATTTACCAAACTTGGTTTTTCGCCGGAGTCGTCATTTGTTCGATCCCAATTTGGTGGCAGCGCAGCTATCATTTTAATAAAATTTTTGAATTCGTGATTATTTGGCGTAAAATTGAATTTTGTCGCCAATTTATCGTATGATAGATATTCTCCTGCATTATCTAACAAATTGGAATGGTCCAGAATCCCAGCGTTGACGAGCGATTTTAAATAAAAGGTTCGAGATTTAAGCGCAACGGTTTTGCTGACCCACAGCGATCTAGAAAAGGGTTTGGTCGATTCCATTATTTGCATTAACTGTGTATGTGCTCTTTTTCACATCCCTTTGGCCTACTAGCCCAGTGCTCCGCAACCGGTGTGCCGCGGCACACTGGTGTGCCGCAAGACGATGCTGGGTGTGCCGCCGCAAAACCGTAACTTTTTGTTTTAAAATTGTTTTTGTGTATTTTAACATTCTAGTAAACGGTACAGTTCACAACACCAAACTAAAGCTACACTACCCATTGGTGTTTTATTACGTCATAATATACTTTACATTCGTGTTTTATTACGTCATAATGGCTTAATCGGCCCGGTGTGAACCCAAGAGGGTTTTTGTGTGGCCCGCGAACTAACTTTCAAATTTTAGGTGTTTACCTCAGGTGGAATACCCAGTCTGACCACTGATTTTAAGAAACGATCATTCTTTATTAGTAATAGCTAGAAATAAATGCGACGTTATAATCGTATGATGGAAATAGTTCCTCCTGGTGAAATCAGCAATTCCAATTGTTGCGTCAAATTTTTCAATTGTTTCGGCATTGTATGCCATTGTTTTCGACATAGAAGTTTACTGCACTTGGTATTTTTACTTTGCTACACCGTCTATCTGTTTCTTGTTTATTGCATTGCAAATGTTTTATGCACATTATATGGCATAAACGCACAACATTTTCAAGGACATAATATTTTTGTTCATATTACTTTTACAAAAAAAGTTCCAATAGTACGGCCCTTTACCAACGTAAAAAAATGTTTTTGGCCCTCAAAGAAGTTTAAGACCCCTAGATTAATGCGTTTTTAGGCTTTCAAAAATTCAAATCGCATTTTTTGGTTCGGTGTGCCGCCGAACATTTAACTCATGTATGGTGTGACGTGTGCGAAAAAAGGTTGCGGAGCACTGCTTTAGACTATACGTTGCAGACGTGCGGCGCGAAGATGCAACGAAACGAGCTGCGCGAAGACCGTACGCGACTGGGTGTCACCATGGGTTAAAAAATATATATCAGACGGTTAAAAAACGGAGGTAGGTATAATCAACGACTACTAAAAAAGAAATCCCTACACAACATCGTGAGAGGTTAAATGATCAACAAATCGAACATATGAAGAAAATATATCACGTCGTACCAGCCTGAATTAAGGCCAAACAATATGGGATTCGATACCAAAATACCTTTAAACGTGTAAAGGTTTTGATATTGCATGCTACACAGTCAAAGAGACCTGTGTGAAAATCATTTTTTCACGTTTATTTCTTACATTAAATAGTTCAAGCCCAGTGGTTTCCGAATTAGGATCAACAGTCCCCTATTGATTCACGAAGCGTTTTCCGTGGAACTACCAAAGGTTTCTAACGCTACAATCTTATTTGTGTTGCAAACAAAGCAATTGTTTGCGTATAATTTAATATTTTGGACTTGTCTGTGGTGTACCAATTTGCAAATAAGTGAATCCACATTAGAAATAAAACCGGGATGTTGGGTTGAACCACTGGACTATATCTAGGGTTGCCATTCGTCAGGATTTTCCCTGACATGTCAGGGAATTTAGTGTTTAAATCTGCGTTTAGTGTTTATTTTAGTGTTTTAAATCTGTCGCCGTCCGTGTGACTTCCCAATATTCTAATTTATTCCGGAATAGAAGTGTTTGGATCGCAAAAATGGTCAACGCAGCGGTTCTCTGGGGTCCGCGGTCTTTTAGGGCATTTTGCGGGGACCTCGAAAAGGTGGAAGTAATTCTATATCCTTATTTGGCGTCAGTTTGTACAACTGGATAAATCAAAGTGAAAGTGAGAATCGACCGTCTCCATTGTTAAACAATAGGCTTTATTGCATGACAACTAACAAAAATGCAATTGTTCGCGCACAATTGTAATGTTTTTGTTCTGTCTGTGATGTCAGATTTGGATCATTGTTATGCGCAATTTTGCATAACTAGCTAAAATCCTGCAATCAACTTTCGTTTTTCTGAAATACACATTCAGACTTACGTCAACACATTTAGACTTTTTGAGAAAAACTGGGTTCACGCAACCGAGATAAATTTTGTCAGGGATTGTGTTTCATAAAATATGGCAACCCTACTATATCGTAAATCGTAACAGGATAGAGAATATATAAAATGTCAGCATTTCTACTTTTTACATGCATATCGACGTGCATCTGTCTTTGCAAACAATTAAACGACCTTAAAATTGGCCTCATGTTGGGCTTGTTTTTGATTTCCTCGGCAGTTGCGGATTTTTTTGATTTTTTTTTCAAGCAGAGTTTCGCTTTTGGGGAATTTAAACTGGCAACAACGGGTCTGCAGTCTCTGCACGACTGGTCAGGTGTTGAGGTCATGTAGGTGGAGCAGAGGCTTTAGTCTCTGGGTTGAGCAAGTCGAGCAACACAAGATTTATGGCTGAGTGATTTTCGGTATTAGTCGATCTAAGACATTGTATTTTAAAACAATTACCAAAGGTGTGACAAACAATATATTTCTGCTAATTCCAAGATCCAACATCATGACCACCACCGAATGCTCATCTGAAACCCGAACAGTAAGCAAGATGGGTAGCCACTAGCCATAAAATGTTCCAATTGACAAAACGTTGTTTACATTTTTTCAGGGCCTGGTTGAATAATGAAAATTTTATTGACAGACAAATTGTTGTTCGTTTCATCAGCAAAAATGTAGATAAATTTGCACACTCTCTTAAATGTGTGGTTTTTGGTGTAGATATTACTGCAACATTTTAAGGTTTGACAAATTTGTGCATATAAGAGGTATAGTCCAGTTTTAAATAAGTCGTAAGTTCAATAAAAACGGTCACTACTCCTTTTGCTTATTATTATAAATACAAATAGATTCAGAAACAGTTAAAAAAGTTATCACTATGAAATAACCTAGATTAGTTGCGTTGTTTATGTTAAGTAAACACATAATGGCGTGATAGAAAGAATGTTATGTAATGTACAAACAATGATGGTATACTTTTGAACCACTGTTTCTTGTCTGTCGAACAAAATCATAAATTTTACTATGCCTTTTTTGTTATTTGCATGATGTTGTTTTTTGTTTCAGGAGACCCAAACACTACCACAGACAAATCAAGTATGCTTAGTACACCAGCAGACTAATCGAGGAGTAACCTGGTCAGCTGGGACTGTTGACAATGAAAACATGGGTAAAAAATCATCTAAATGTAAGTTTTTTAATGAAATAATTGTTCCCATAAAGTAGCGTTGTCCAAACTGTGGGTCGCCTTATAATTTGCCTGGGGTCACCTGACGCAGTGGATCCCAACTCGTTTTAGGCCACTAACCCCCCAAAATGTACTCATGGACATTTTAAGAGTAAGCAAACACAAGCATTTTGGTCTGAAATTTATTTAACAAATATATATATAATACAAAAGAACAGTGCTCAACATTCCTTACCCCATTGTTTGCTAATTAGTAAACTGGTAACAACAGCAATCTTTAATTTTTAAAGACTAAATTGTTCACACAAACATGCTGATTATTGCCTTGTATTACGTAAAATGCATTTACATTAATACCAAGTCAGCACCTGTCAACTTGTGTAGTATTCTTGCAGAAATATCACTGTTCTCTAATTATAATAGTCACCTAAATTTAGACTGCCCATGCTGCGAGTATTAGGAAAAAAAGTGGAAGCAATAAATTTTCGGATATTTAGAAGTCAATTTTAATATATGGCCTACTAATATTATCTGTGGGATCACCACAACATGGCAAATGTTATCAAGGGGTGACAACACCAGAAAAGTGGGAACCGCTACAATAGAGCATTGGTTTATAACCTGGGCTTCGAAAATTTCAGGAAGGTTGTAATTATGGGTCCCCTTCCCTGAAGGGGACACATATTGATTTTACTCGATTTGTTTGTTTGTTTTTTCTTTTTTTTTCTTCTGCCCAAAGTTTGTCCACCTCGTTTTGCCTTGAAATGTTTGATGGATTTGGATGAAATTTTCACAGATGGTAGATATAGTCATGTAGATGTGCCATTTGTTTTGTTTGACTCGATAGCCCCAGTGTTTACCCCACTAGCCCCCTAAAATGGCTAAATTGTGAACAATGTCCGAATTGGATGAAATTTGAAAAGTTTGTTCATTGTGCCATTTTAGGGCATCGTTTGTTGTGTTTTACCCTGTAGCCCCAATATTTACCCCACTAGACCCCTAAAATGGGTGATTTTTTAAACAATGTCCGATTTAGATGAAATTTTGACAGTTTGTTCATTGTGCTTTTTTAGGGCATCGTTTGTTGTGTTTTACACTGTAGCCCCAATATTTACCCCACTAGACCCCTAAAATGGGTGATTTTTTAAACAATGTCCGATTTAGATGAAATTTGGACAGTTTGTTCATTGTGCTTTTTTAGGGCATCGTTTGTTGTGTTTTACACTGTAGCCCCAATATTTACCCCAGTAGACCCCTAAAATGGGTGATTTTTTTAAACAATGTCCGATTCGGATGAAATTTGGACAGTTTGTTCATTGTGCTTTTTTAGGGCATCGTTTGTTGTGTTTTACACTGTAGCCCCAATATTTACCCCAGTAGACCCCTAAAATGGGTGATTTTTTTAAACAATGGCCGATTCGGATGAAATTTGGACAGTTTCTTCATTATGCCATTTTAGGGCATCGATTATTGTGTTTCACCATGTAGCCCAATATTTACTGCTTAAGCCACCTATTTTTTAAAAAACGTCCGATTTGGATGAATTTTTGATAGTTTTATGAATTTGGCATTTGTAGCTGTCGAATATTGTGTTTCACCCTGCAGCCCTATTATTTACCCTACCAACCCCCCAAAATGTGTGAATTAATCAACAATACATTTTGACAGTTTGTATAATATGCCATTTTGAGATGTCAGTGTTTTATGCTATTTAGGCACACAAACTTATAACAATGTCTCAATTGCATGAGATTTAGACAGTTTGTACTTTACATAACTTTTTTTTTTAGGAACACTACCAATCACTGTGTTTGACTTTATAGCACCGTTTCTTATGGTTGTCTGTTTACAACTTTGCGGTTTTGGGGACCCATGAGTTTCTGCCTGCAGAAACAAATCAAGATTTATTTGTTTGGAAGTTGAACCCCATCAGTAACCTAAAGCCTCCCTATAACGTTTTAATTAATGTATGAATTGGATAAATTCAGGCACTAACCCCTAAATTGGGTGATTGATTTTTTTAAACAATGACTGAATTGAATGAGTGTTGAAAAGTTTGTACCTCATACAGCATGAATAATATATAGCAAAATCTTGATCGCCATGTTTCAATTCATTGCACTAAACTTTATGATAGTTATCTCATAAACTTTGCATTTGATACCCAGAAGTTTATGCTTCCAAAAACTGGCTGATTTGGGATCCATTATGTAGGGCAGTGGTTCTCAAACTGTGCATCGCGACGCCCTGGTGCGTCGCTTCAATTTTCCAAGGGCGTCGCCGAAAAGTTCTGTTTCGTGGCTTTTTGTTGTTGTGTCAATAAACCCAACTTTAAAAATGAGTTTCCTCATTAACATTTATTTACTGGTGCGTCGCAAGTCCAGAAAAACTTGTCCAGGGGCGTCGCAACAAAAAAAGTTTGAGAACCACTGATGTAGGGAGTTAATTTATTTATGTTTAAAAACAGTTTGAAAAACTTTTTGTTGCAATTGTTGCCATTTTATGTCTGATTATTGTGTAACTTAATCAGACATAAAATGGCAACAATTGCAAACAGGAGTGTAAACCTGGCGACCCACAGAATTAATTGTTCCAATTTGTAGTTTTTCTTGGTTCAAGACCTGATAGTTTATTCCTTGCATGAAGATGAAAAATTACTAGATTTAAAGCAATTTTGAAAGTTGCGCTTATTTCATCATAGATAACAATGTGACCAGAAATAAATTCTGAACTAACATTTAGTTATGTAACTTTTATTTTAAGTTTGCAGCTTTTGTTGTAGGTTTAGTAATTGTCAAGTAAATGAAATCTTAAAGTTATCCGTTGTGTGTAAAAGCTCCAACCCTAAACATGACCTGCAATGAGTCTCAAAATAACAGTTACTGCACAAAATTATATTTTGTAGGTTGTTGCATTTATCACAAACCACGTGTTATGGGAGAGTCTTCTTCTGAAACTGACTCAGACAGTGATGATTTAAATCCATATGAAAAAACATCAAAAAAGAAAAAATGTAGTAAACACAAACATGGTATGTATTTGTGATAGAAAACTGAAAACTTTGAACAGCTTTGTTAACCACTCATCATGTTGCAAAAGACATAGGATCTTGTTTTTTTTTAATGATTAGTTTTGTAAGTACTTTAAAAATACAGCAAAGCTGAAACATTAGTAACTTTTTTCGTTTCATGTGCTGTAGAACAGGAAAACATGAGAAACTAAGTCGAATTGCTTTTATTGTGTCAATTATTACAATCTAGAAAAAAATCACTAGTTATCAGATAATTATGGGTCCCCTTCCCTGAAGGGGAAGCATCTTGATTTCACTCTGTTTTTTTATTTTATTTTTTCTTCTTTTTTCTCCGGTGAAGTTTGTCCATGCATTTTGGCATGAAATGTTTGATGGATTTCATTGAAACTTTCACAGATGGTAGATATGGTCATGTAGATGTGCCATTTGTTTTGTTTGACTCGTTAACCCCAGTATTTACAAGTGTAATGACATATATATATGTTAAGAAATAGGTCACAGTGTATGTGCAATGGCAGTATGTGCTAAGCCACCCTACTAGTTTTAGTTGGTTTGCCTAAATAAACAAATAAAAGCAACAACAACAACAAAATATAGTTAAATTTAATGTAGATTTGGAACCAAGCAAGAAAATAGAAATCACAAAGTCGCCATGATTACTGTCTCTTTTAAACATGAAGGTTTTTTTGTTTATTTTTATTGCTGTATTGAACAAAAAAGTTGTAATAAAACGAAAACATTGTGTGTAGCGTTTTACAGTTTTGTTCACATAAATTTGCTGTTTTGACGTTTCTGTGTATTATGTTTTTTTGTTTTGTTTTTAAACTTACTCTATGTCTTGGTTCATGCCCATGCATGCTTTTGCAGTTGTAGACCCAATAGTATGACGCTTTTACTTGACGAAAAAACAATCAGGTTCAGGCTGGGTTGGGACTGTTGAATTTGAACCGCTTACAACTGTGATGCAGATACGTGTTTTATAGACAAATAGGGCATAACTCATGTACCCAAGAGTCGCATTACCTAAAACCTGAAAGATTCTACGATGGAAAAAGCCCCACGCAATTATCACGCGTACCATTTTATTTGCTCAATAAGCAACAAAACTGCGGTGGTTAACGGAAACAACACCAGATATTGTGTTAAAGAACATGGGAATTCCAAGACGGGGTGGTGTCCCCGGATTAATGCAGGGAAGTTGTTTCCTAAACTTCAGTGTACGGACAGAAGCTTTACCGAATAGTTGAGCGCGCCTGGGCTTAAAAAACCTTGATCAGGATTTGTCACCTGGAGAGTCCTGGGTTTGAAGCCAGTTGAAAAAACTTTGGTCTATGTTCCATTTCGAAAAGTGTTGGGTTTCATGCGTTTGCCTTTATTGACAATATCTTTGTTAATAACTATTACATGTGATTTAAGTGCTGCGATCGTTGAAGTATGCACTTGAAAGCTGTACATTAAATGCAACTATATATCTCCCACATAGGGTTTTGGTTTAGTATATGGGAAAAATTTCTACTATTCGGATGACGGGTATATACGGATAATTTGATTTTAGCTATCCCTAATCGGATAGTAATTAGAGATGTACCAAATATTCGGTTTGCCGAATTTATTCGGCCGAGTCGGCCACTTTTGCAAAGATTCGGTTTCGGCTAAATAATTATGGGTCCCCTTCCCTGAAGGGGACACATATTGATTTTACTCAAATTGTTTTGTTTTTTTCTTCCCAAAGTTTGTCTGACTCGTTTTTCCATCAAATGTTTGATGGATTTGGCTGAAATTCACACAGATGGTAGATGTGCATCCCACTTTGTTTTTGTTGATAACCCCAGTATTTACCCCGCTAGCCCCCTAAAATGGGTATTTTCCCCCCAAAGTTTGTCCGACTCGTTTTGCCATCAAATGTTTGATGGATGTGGCTGAAAAGTGAAACTTATACAGATGGTAGATATAGGTATGTAGATGTGCATCCCACTTTGTTTTTCTTGATAACCCCAGTATTTACCCCACTAGCCCCCTAAAATGGGTGACTTTTTAAACAGTGTCAGAATTGACTGAAATTTGGATAGCTTATAGCCGGAGTTCTCAAACTGTGCGTCGCGACGCCCCGGTGCGTCGTTTCAATTTTCCAGGGGCATCGCACAATGGTTCCGTTTCGTAGCTTTATGTTGCTGTATCAATAAACACAACTTTAATAATAAGTTTCCTATCATCTTCCTGGCCTTATCAAACCTCACAAGATTTTTGACCGTGCACTGTTATTTTTGACACGCCACATAAGTGTTATCTCGCGTATTCTTAAGTGCGCTGTTTCGAAGAAAAATCACAAAATATAAAACAGACTGCATTTGTTACTGGTTCAGTTCCGGTTCGGGTCCAACGCCAAACAAAATATAGGGTTCAACTCCGGTTCGGGTTTTTAGAAAATCGTAATTAGCGGTTCAGGTTCGGTTCGGGTTTAATTGATGTGTTTTACCTTGTAGCCCCAACATTTACTCAACTAGCCCCCTAAAATAAATGAACTTTTAAAAAACGTCCTAATTGTATAAAATTTCCAAAGTTTCTTGAACATACTAAGTCCTCAAATGTTATGTTTTGCCTTGTAGCACCACAACTTAACCAACTAATCCCTAAAATGGGTGACCCTTTTAACAATGTTCGAATTGAATGAAAATTGGACAGCTTGAATTTGCTATTCATAGGTGTCCATCTTTGAAAAAGAATGCTAAATAGGACATACTTAACACAATATCTGGGGTGAATCTAAATTTATAGTTTGCACTCTACATAGTATTATTATTTAGGACCAGTGCCGATCACTGTGTTTTACCTTGCAACACCAAACTTTCACATGGTTATCTGTTGAAATGCATTATTTTCAATTTTTGCATGTGTGGGGACCTATGAGTTTCTGCCTGCAGAAACGACTAAGGTTATAAAAGACGGTGGCTAATATGGGACCCAATACAAAATAAGCATAGGAAATATATTAATGTTTTAAAATAGGTTATAGTGTAAATGCAACAACAAAATGTGCTAAGCCACCCTTCTAGTTTGTTGCGATTCGGCTGAAACCGAATCGTTTGCGAACACCCTTTTAAAGCGTTAAACGTGTCCTTTCTGCCTAGTACCAACGAAAATCGCGTCAATTATTATATTTTTTGACATATTAACGCTTTTCCCACTGCAGACAAAAAATCAGTAATTCATTGTCGGGTTGGTAATCATGCTTGAGGCAATGTTAAACCCCACAGAACTGAAATAAGGACGAAACACAACCATTCTGCACTAATTGCCTGGTAGATAAAGTTCTGCTTTCATGTCAAACCATCGAGCACTAATACTAGAGAGGTAACTGATTGTTCACTCAAGCGTGAAATCAATCATATCTTGTCTTGTTTAGCAAATGTATCTATTTTTTGAAGCAATAAGATATTTAACAACTACATTCTGTGGAACACAGTTTTAGTTTTGCATAAAAAATAGACAAACAAGGAATTGCACCAGCGTCATTCTGCCAGAATAATTCATTCAGAACACGGAACCGTACACAAGAAATGTAAGGTACCATAACAAATTAAAAAATTCAACTAAAAAATTCAAAAACAGTCGCATTTATTAAAATGTTCTTCGAGTTAATTTTTAATCAGAAGGCTACCATGTTGTAGAGCAAAGCTTACTCTTTCTTTTCCAATTGACATTACGAGGTAGCATAGGCGCGTTTTTTCAGCAGAACGATTTCCCCGAGACACCTTTTCGCGTTTGGGATCGCAAACCAAATTTCAAAGTGATAAAATGCGCTAAAATCGGACATAAACAACCGAAAAAAGTTAAGTGTTCCGAGGGTAAGCTTTTAATCAGAAGGCTACCATGTTGTAGAGCTAAGCTTACTCTTTCATTTCCAATTGACATTACGAGGTAGCATTGGCGCGTTTTTTCAGCAGAACGTTTTCCCCGAGACACCTTTTCGCGTTTGGGATCGCAAACCAAATTTCGAAGTGATAAAATGCGCTAAAATCGGACATAAACAACCGAAAAAAGTTAAGTGTTCCGAGGGTAAGCTTTTAATCAGAAGGCTACCATGTTGTAGAGCAAAGCTTACTCTTTCATTTCCAATTGACATTACGAGGTAGCATTGGCGCGTTTTTTCAGCAGAACGTTTTCCCCGAGACACCTTTTCGCATTTCGGATCCGCGATCCAAATTTCGAAGTGATTAAATGCGCTAAAATCGACATAAACAACCGAAAAAAATTAAGTGTTCCGAGGGTAAGCTTTTAATCAGAAGGCTACCATGTTGTAGAGCAGAGCTTACTCTTTCATTTCCAATTGACATTACGAGGTAGCATTGGCGCGTTTTTTCAGCAGAACGTTTTCCCCGAGACACCTTTTCGCATTTCGGATCCGCGATCCAAATTTCGAAGTGATTAAATGCGCTAAAATCAGACATAAACAACCGAAAAAAATTAAGTGTTGCGAGGGTAAGCTTTTAATCAGAAGGCTACCATGTTGTAGAGCAAAGCTTACTCTTTCATGTCCAATTGACATTATGAGGTAGCATTGGCGCGTTTTTTCAGCAGAACGTTTTCCCCGAGAAACCCCTTTTGCATTTGCGATCGCGATCCAAATTTTTAAGTGATAAAATACGCTAAAATCAGGCCTAAACAAGACATCGGAAGACATCTGTTTGGATGGTTGAAATTAAACGCTTTTGTATTCACTAAAATGCATCCTTTTGGCGTATTACAAGAGGAAAGTTATTTTTGCTACCTTTATGTTTCAAACATTACAACCTGTCTGTATACCAGGTATACCCAAATGGCGGACCGTGGTCCATATCCGGACCGTTAGGGGCGTTTAATGTGGACCTCGACGGTCTTTTGATTACGGCAACATTTAGATGCATATTTTATTTGTGTAAAAAGAGTCTAAAAATTTGTGTAAAAAGGAGTCATTGTTATGTTCAAGGAGTCTAAAGTGTTTCCTACATCTCATATGAGCTGAGCTTGTCCAACTGTGACGAAAAGTGGTGGATTATTCCACTATGCAATTAACAAGGTGACGATTGTGTTTGCGCACAATTGTATTTGTAATGTAATAAACTGATTTTAAATCATTACCTTCTGGAACAATTCTGCAAAACCAGATAAAATGTGTTCTGTATGACGTTGTGCCAAAATACTTTCGCAAGGAAGAAATTCACGTTTAGTGCCTCATTCAAGCTTTCATCTTCGACCGCGAATCTCCCCATTAGCTATAACCCAAACCGGTTAAGATCTCTTGTAGTTGCATTTTTTACAAAAGTGTCCGGACCATTAGTATTTCTTACCCTTTCCATCTGGCCCTTTGGCAAAACTATTTGACTTTTAATCAAATCTCGTAACGAAAACGAACATCAGTTTATTGATGTGAGTTTTGGCGGGGTGGCAGTGTACGTTATCGTGCACATCCACACCTATCACAACTTATTTGTACAACACGCAAATTTAAAATGTCACATACATTTGCGAAAATACAACAAGAATATAAGTTTTATGACAAATAACCATGTTTACTAAAACAACAAAATACTGAAAAAAAAACGAAATAATTTTGGTTTCAACACTATTAAGTACATTTAAATATTATGAGAAAGAGCAATAGCTTTTATTTTTCAAAAAAAAATATTCGTATGATTTTATTGATGTTCCCAAGGCTTTGCATGCTGTGACATAATTAACTTTGGTGGTAACCATCTCGTAGTAAATAATTTCCTCTACGTAAAAAACGTACGTCATGTAGGAATAAATGTCAAATGTTTTTGTTAGTTAAGGTGTTCAATTCGCATTGTTTTCACAACAGCTTCGTGCTGAACATTCTGCCAAATGTGCCTTTATTCAAAACCGCACCGTCAGCGGAATGCTTTTGTGTCAGGTGCCTTGTAAGAAAGATGTGATTTATGTAACTCAATAAATTTTTGCATTTCGTTTCACCAACATGTGTTTTTGATACATCCAAGTTGGAGTGTTGTCGTAATGTGGCAATATCGTTTTTAACAAAATAACTTATGAAAAATAATTACTTTAAACTTATGCCAACAATTAAACAGTATAACCACAGGCGCCCAGTTTTGCAAAAGTGCAAGGTGCGGACTAAAAGAAGGTCATTTTATATAACACCACTCATGCGAGCAACCACATGAGCTCAAACTCAAAGCGAAACAAACTTCCCATAGAATGCAACGTTTGCCAAAATCATAAAAAAAAAAAAAAAAAATGAAATGGCATTTATTTGGAACACTTTGCTTTGTAAAGTTTCTCATTGGTTTAGCGGCGTATAACAAAATATTTTGTTACGTTGTTGTTGCTTTGTATCACCAAAACTAACCATTTATTACAGCACAATTCAATTGTACACAATAATGGCCAAACATTCTCTGCCAACAATTGTGTGTTTGGCGTCATAAAAAAGGCACTATTCCAGACAGATTGCAGTTTTTTGTCGCTTTTTGCCAGAACGCTTGTTTAAAGCAAAAAATCGTGATTTTAAACCGTTTTGCGATGTTTCGTACGATACCGCTACATACAAACCAAAATGACCACGGCGGCAGGTTATCACTTCGAAGTGTGAATCGCGATCGAAATGCAAAAAGGTATCTCAGGGAAAACGTTCTGCTGAAAAAACGCGCCAATGCTACCTCGTAATGTCAATTGGAAATGAAAGAACAAGCTTTGCTCTACAACATGGTAGCCTTCTGATTAAAAGCTTACCCTCGGAACCATTTCATATTGGGTCTTTTTATGAATTTTTTATATATTCGTATATTTTGTTATGGTACCTTAAATTTTGTGTGTACGGTGCCGTATTCTGAATGAATTATTCTGGCAGAATGACACTGGTGGAATTGCGGCACTTTTTTTCTGATCAACCTCTGCAGATTGGTCACGCTTGGATGCTCCGTTGCCACGTGACCATTTTCATTAGTTTTTTCTTGTAATAGCATAGGACGTTTTTACGGTGGCCCACAAGTGCAATTCAACAACTTTTTGGCTGACATTAATTTTTTTCAGTGCAAACATTTTTTTTTTTTTTTTATGCAAACATTTTATTTTCAGTGCAAACATTTTATTTTCAGTGCAAACATTTATTTTTCGATGCAAACATTTTATTTGCAATACAAACATTTATTTTTCAGTGCAAACATTTATTTTTCGGTGCAAACATTTTATTTTCGATGCAAACATTTTTTTTGGTGCAAACATTTTTTTTTCAGTGCAAACTTTTTTTTTTCAGTGCCAAAAATTTTTTAGGTTCCATTACAGGGTGTGTCAAAAATTTTGAAAATTGTGGAAACGTGATAAACCTGTACATTACACAGGCAATTGGTTGTAATCCCTGGCCACTAAACAATTCAGTACTTGCTATAGTTAATAAAAATTATAATAACAAGTATGTTGTGGATTTAAAGTTAAGATGGATTGTTTTTTTGCACTTATCCACATTTACATTCTGTCTGTAGCCTACTCTCTGCACACCATGCCAAAGACCAAAACGCTGGAGTTGTTTGTCTTAGCTGCACTGTAGGACATGTAAAATGTTGTGTTGTTTTACATTGAAGCTTGCTAATAGGCTTCATTGTCAAGCAATATACATCACACTTCCTATTATTGTTTAGTTTAAAATAAAGGTCCAATACTTCTACCCTTGTGTTAACTTCTTAAAAATAAAATCAAATTGTCCGTCACATCGAACTATGTTGCTTTATAATGCCAAAGTGAAGTATTTTGCTATTTTGCTTCATATTGTCAAAGTGAAGTAGGTAAACCGACACATATATTTAATTCAAGTCCCGAAAATTCAGATAAATTAAAATCGATTTTATTTGTGCCCTATTAGAAAGTAGTCCTTTAGAAACCATTGCTGCATATGGCTTTATTGAGCCTTCTTTCTCCCGGTTACGCCTGAAACTGTACTCCCGCTTCGCTCTCACAGCCAGCTTAGCCCGCCCCCAATCTGTCCATACTTAGCCCGTGTTAAATTTGTTAAGCCATTAGTTGACCTTGTTTAGCTCGCTAAGTCCAGACTTAACCAGCTTAGACTTAGCCCCTGTTCAATGAACTACGTTAGTGATTCTCAACCGGGGCCCTCTGGGCCACTCGTGTCGGTTCACAAGAAACATTCGCCAAGAGACATTAAGTAATTTTTCCTTCGTGGCGTAACCCCTTTCTTTCGTAATGCACAAAACTAAGGATATGTTACAAATGTCTTGACTTTGGATTTATTACATATGGATGTTCATTCGTATTTTTAAATTAATCGACAAATTGTCACTCGGTCTTCGTGGCACATTGGGGCCACCAAGTACCATACCTACTTGATTTGATGTGATTTTTCTTCAACAATAAACTTTAACGATTCTGGAACTAAAAAGTTGATTTGCCGTTACCTATTTTTAGGATTCGGCTTTTTACCTAATTTCATGGCCATAGCAATTTGTAAAACGTGAGCACTGTACTTGTTAAGGTACGCATGGCCCATGTCTTAATATTTATGCCGTTTGTCTGTTTTATAGAAATTTATTACTACCCCTATAAATCCTGGACTTTAATTTAAGTAAGTTTTTTATCTGCGTTTTTTTTGTGCAGGGGTCACTGGGTCCTAAGGGGTTACTTATTGGGGGCACAGGTCCTTAAGGTTACTTGAAGGGGGGCACGATCTATGAAAGGTTGAGAACCACCGCACTAAGCCATCGCTTAGCACACTTGGCCCGGACAAGGTCTGATTGCATCCTAAGCTCCGACTGTAGGCTGCACAATGCCTACCATGTCATTTTGCAATTTTTGACACGCCGTGTAAGTCATAGGTGATGAAGCCATAAATGTTTGCTTAAAAAAAGGTTGCAACAAAAAAAAATTTTGCACTGAAAAATAAATGTTTGCACTGAAATAAAAATGTTTGCACTGAAAAATAAATGTTTGCATCGAAAAATAAATGTTTGCATCGAAAAAAAAATGTTTGCACTGAAATAAAAATGTTTGCACTGAAAAATAAATGTTTGCACTGAAAAATAAATGTTTGTACCGAAAAATAAATGTTTGCACTGAAATAAAAATGTTTGCACTGAAAAATAAATGTTTGCACTGAAAAATAAATGTTTGCACCGAAAAATAAATGTTTGCACTGAAAAATAAATGTACGCCAAAAAATTGTTGCATTGCACTTGTGGGCCACCGTACGTTTTAGCTTTTTTTCCAAGTTTGTACTAATAAACACCCGATCCGTCTGGAAGTCCCCGATTAAAATCGGCTGTGTTACGCAGAATAATGCGTTTCTTATCGGGCGGGATTAGAATCTTTAGAACCTGTGTTATAACACAGCCCGATTGCGGACGGTTTTATCGGTAATGGCACCATCATCATTTCGCCGAAATGAAAAGTGCAAGAATTGTTAATAAGCGTTACGCACCACTGCGTGTAGTTTCCAAAATTTTTTTTATTTTCATTTTTTTAAAACCATAAAACGTGGTCAATGTAGGTACAAATCGACATTTTGAGGTCTGGGAGAAAAACGATCAGCTTGTAAAATCACATTTCAGGTTTCAAACAGCATTTGGCAACGAAATGACTTTTACCGATATGCTCGCAAATGTCGCTCACACCTAAACGCATGTACAGTATAGGGTCCAATGTTCAGAACAAAAAAAAATACATTCCGCGCCTAATATTTTTCTATAAATTGGCACAGATGTGTGTTAGAGCAAGTAGTTTCGACTCGTAAAGCCCAATTTGTGGTCTCTTTTCGTATTTGACAACGAAATGACTTTTACCGATGTATGGTCGCAAAAGTCGCTCACACCTAAACGCATGTAGAGTATAGGGTCCAATGTTCAGAACAAAATAAAAATACATTCCGCGCCTAATATTTTTCTATAAATTGGCACAAATGTGCGTTAGAGCAAGTAGTTTCGACTCGTAAAGCCCAATTTGTGGTCTCTTTTCGTGTTTGCCAACGAAATGACTTTTACCGATGTATGGTCGCACTCGCAAATGTTGCTCACACTTAAACGCATGTACAGTATAGTGCATAATGTTCAGAACAAAATAAGAATACATTCCGCGCCTAATATTTTTCTATAAATTGGCACAGATGTGTGTTAGAGCAAGTAGTTTCGACTCGTAAAGCCCAATTTGTGGTCTCTTTTCGTATTTGCCAACGAAATGACTTTTACCGATGTATGGTCGCACTCGAAAATGTCGCTCACACCTAAACGCATGTACAGTATAGTGCATAATGTTCAGAACAAAATAAGAATACATTCCGCGCCTAATATTTTTCTATAAATTGGCACAGATGTGTGTTAGACAAGTAGTTTCGACTCGTAAAGCCCAATTTGTGGTCTCTTTTCGTATTTGCCAACGAAATGACTTTTACCGATGTATGGTCGCACTCGCAAATGTCGCTCACACCTAAACGCATGTACAGTATAGTGCATAATGTTCAGAACAAAAAAAAATACATTCCGCGCCTAATATTTTTCTATAAATTGGCACAGATGTGTGTTAGAGCAAGTAGTTTCGACTCGTAAAGCCCAATTTGTGGTCTCTTTTCGTATTTGCCAACGAAATGACT
>NW_027649051.1:0-16984 GCF_965637545.1 Phallusia mammillata
GATGCTTACCTTATTCAAATAGAATGCCGTTTTGAGGTAACAGGCGGTTACCAACCGCCCGTACAAGCTTGGATTTGCGCTACCACGTGAGTTACTTGGTGTAAGAAGGCAAGAAAAGGATCGAAAACTATCGGGGTCGCTTCCATCGTGGCCAGTATGGTAAAGTACGGGGCAAAAGCAGCGAAAACTGCTGAATTGCCGAGCTGCTGCAGCCCGTCGGCAGGTTTTCCTTACGCTCATGCGCTTTAATTGCGACTTTTACATGGCCAGTTCAGGTACGCAGGTGTGTGCAGCCAGCCGTTAATTGCCGGGTCGGCTCCGGCGTGTCTGCTGATGACGTAATTACGTATGCTAATTAGCCGTCCAGCCCGCGCAGCTGTGCGCTGTAGTTCAGCTACTGCACCACGGGGAGCCTCGTTGGCGCCCCCTTCGACGTTGTTTAAGGCCCAACAACATGACATATAATAAATAAACAAAGAAACAAACGGCCCGAAGCACCCGGGAACCTATTTGCTTTGATGATTAAGTGGAAAAAAGTTACTCCGAGGAGTATGATGCTTACCTTATTCAAATAGAATGCCGTTTTGAGGTAACAGGCGGTTACCAACCGCCCGTACAAGCTTGGATTTGCGCTACCACGTGAGTTACTTGGTGTAAGAAGGCAAGAAAAGGATCGAAAACTATCGGGGTCGCTTCCATCGTGGCCAGTATGGTAAAGTACGGGGCAAAAGCAGCGAAAACTGCTGAATTGCCGAGCTGCTGCAGCCCGTCGGCAGGTTTTCCTTACGCTCATGCGCTTTAATTGCGACTTTTACATGGCCAGTTCAGGTACGCAGGTGTGTGCAGCCAGCCGTTAATTGCCGGGTCGGCTCCGGCGTGTCTGCTGATGACGTAATTACGTATGCTAATTAGCCGTCCAGCCCGCGCAGCTGTGCGCTGTAGTTCAGCTACTGCACCACGGGGAGCCTCGTTGGCGCCCCCTTCGACGTTGTTTAAGGCCCAACAACATGACATATAATAAATAAACAAAGAAACAAACGGCCCGAAGCACCCGGGAACCTATTTGCTTTGATGATTAAGTGGAAAAAAGTTACTCCGAGGAGTATGATGCTTACCTTATTCAAATAGAATGCCGTTTTGAGGTAACAGGCGGTTACCAACCGCCCGTACAAGCTTGGATTTGCGCTACCACGTGAGTTACTTGGTGTAAGAAGGCAAGAAAAGGATCGAAAACTATCGGGGTCGCTTCCATCGTGGCCAGTATGGTAAAGTACGGGGCAAAAGCAGCGAAAACTGCTGAATTGCCGAGCTGCTGCAGCCCGTCGGCAGGTTTTCCTTACGCTCATGCGCTTTAATTGCGACTTTTACATGGCCAGTTCAGGTACGCAGGTGTGTGCAGCCAGCCGTTAATTGCCGGGTCGGCTCCGGCGTGTCTGCTGATGACGTAATTACGTATGCTAATTAGCCGTCCAGCCCGCGCAGCTGTGCGCTGTAGTTCAGCTACTGCACCACGGGGAGCCTCGTTGGCGCCCCCTTCGACGTTGTTTAAGGCCCAACAACATGACATATAATAAATAAACAAAGAAACAAACGGCCCGAAGCACCCGGGAACCTATTTGCTTTGATGATTAAGTGGAAAAAAGTTACTCCGAGGAGTATGATGCTTACCTTATTCAAATAGAATGCCGTTTTGAGGTAACAGGCGGTTACCAACCGCCCGTACAAGCTTGGATTTGCGCTACCACGTGAGTTACTTGGTGTAAGAAGGCAAGAAAAGGATCGAAAACTATCGGGGTCGCTTCCATCGTGGCCAGTATGGTAAAGTACGGGGCAAAAGCAGCGAAAACTGCTGAATTGCCGAGCTGCTGCAGCCCGTCGGCAGGTTTTCCTTACGCTCATGCGCTTTAATTGCGACTTTTACATGGCCAGTTCAGGTACGCAGGTGTGTGCAGCCAGCCGTTAATTGCCGGGTCGGCTCCGGCGTGTCTGCTGATGACGTAATTACGTATGCTAATTAGCCGTCCAGCCCGCGCAGCTGTGCGCTGTAGTTCAGCTACTGCACCACGGGGAGCCTCGTTGGCGCCCCCTTCGACGTTGTTTAAGGCCCAACAACATGACATATAATAAATAAACAAAGAAACAAACGGCCCGAAGCACCCGGGAACCTATTTGCTTTGATGATTAAGTGGAAAAAAGTTACTCCGAGGAGTATGATGCTTACCTTATTCAAATAGAATGCCGTTTTGAGGTAACAGGCGGTTACCAACCGCCCGTACAAGCTTGGA
Source organism: Phallusia mammillata (assembly GCF_965637545.1). Lineage (NCBI taxonomy): Eukaryota > Metazoa > Chordata > Ascidiacea > Phlebobranchia > Ascidiidae > Phallusia > Phallusia mammillata. The sequence goes on from NW_027649051.1 coordinate 2,286, forward strand.
TTTGCGCTACCACGTGAGTTACTTGGTGTAAGAAGGCAAGAAAAGGATCGAAAACTATCGGGGTCGCTTCCATCGTGGCCAGTATGGTAAAGTACGGGGCAAAAGCAGCGAAAACTGCTGAATTGCCGAGCTGCTGCAGCCCGTCGGCAGGTTTTCCTTACGCTCATGCGCTTTAATTGCGACTTTTACATGGCCAGTTCAGGTACGCAGGTGTGTGCAGCCAGCCGTTAATTGCCGGGTCGGCTCCGGCGTGTCTGCTGATGACGTAATTACGTATGCTAATTAGCCGTCCAGCCCGCGCAGCTGTGCGCTGTAGTTCAGCTACTGCACCACGGGGAGCCTCGTTGGCGCCCCCTTCGACGTTGTTTAAGGCCCAACAACATGACATATAATAAATAAACAAAGAAACAAACGGCCCGAAGCACCCGGGAACCTATTTGCTTTGATGATTAAGTGGAAAAAAGTTACTCCGAGGAGTATGATGCTTACCTTATTCAAATAGAATGCCGTTTTGAGGTAACAGGCGGTTACCAACCGCCCGTACAAGCTTGGATTTGCGCTACCACGTGAGTTACTTGGTGTAAGAAGGCAAGAAAAGGATCGAAAACTATCGGGGTCGCTTCCATCGTGGCCAGTATGGTAAAGTACGGGGCAAAAGCAGCGAAAACTGCTGAATTGCCGAGCTGCTGCAGCCCGTCGGCAGGTTTTCCTTACGCTCATGCGCTTTAATTGCGACTTTTACATGGCCAGTTCAGGTACGCAGGTGTGTGCAGCCAGCCGTTAATTGCCGGGTCGGCTCCGGCGTGTCTGCTGATGACGTAATTACGTATGCTAATTAGCCGTCCAGCCCGCGCAGCTGTGCGCTGTAGTTCAGCTACTGCACCACGGGGAGCCTCGTTGGCGCCCCCTTCGACGTTGTTTAAGGCCCAACAACATGACATATAATAAATAAACAAAGAAACAAACGGCCCGAAGCACCCGGGAACCTATTTGCTTTGATGATTAAGTGGAAAAAAGTTACTCCGAGGAGTATGATGCTTACCTTATTCAAATAGAATGCCGTTTTGAGGTAACAGGCGGTTACCAACCGCCCGTACAAGCTTGGATTTGCGCTACCACGTGAGTTACTTGGTGTAAGAAGGCAAGAAAAGGATCGAAAACTATCGGGGTCGCTTCCATCGTGGCCAGTATGGTAAAGTACGGGGCAAAAGCAGCGAAAACTGCTGAATTGCCGAGCTGCTGCAGCCCGTCGGCAGGTTTTCCTTACGCTCATGCGCTTTAATTGCGACTTTTACATGGCCAGTTCAGGTACGCAGGTGTGTGCAGCCAGCCGTTAATTGCCGGGTCGGCTCCGGCGTGTCTGCTGATGACGTAATTACGTATGCTAATTAGCCGTCCAGCCCGCGCAGCTGTGCGCTGTAGTTCAGCTACTGCACCACGGGGAGCCTCGTTGGCGCCCCCTTCGACGTTGTTTAAGGCCCAACAACATGACATATAATAAATAAACAAAGAAACAAACGGCCCGAAGCACCCGGGAACCTATTTGCTTTGATGATTAAGTGGAAAAAAGTTACTCCGAGGAGTATGATGCTTACCTTATTCAAATAGAATGCCGTTTTGAGGTAACAGGCGGTTACCAACCGCCCGTACAAGCTTGGATTTGCGCTACCACGTGAGTTACTTGGTGTAAGAAGGCAAGAAAAGGATCGAAAACTATCGGGGTCGCTTCCATCGTGGCCAGTATGGTAAAGTACGGGGCAAAAGCAGCGAAAACTGCTGAATTGCCGAGCTGCTGCAGCCCGTCGGCAGGTTTTCCTTACGCTCATGCGCTTTAATTGCGACTTTTACATGGCCAGTTCAGGTACGCAGGTGTGTGCAGCCAGCCGTTAATTGCCGGGTCGGCTCCGGCGTGTCTGCTGATGACGTAATTACGTATGCTAATTAGCCGTCCAGCCCGCGCAGCTGTGCGCTGTAGTTCAGCTACTGCACCACGGGGAGCCTCGTTGGCGCCCCCTTCGACGTTGTTTAAGGCCCAACAACATGACATATAATAAATAAACAAAGAAACAAACGGCCCGAAGCACCCGGGAACCTATTTGCTTTGATGATTAAGTGGAAAAAAGTTACTCCGAGGAGTATGATGCTTACCTTATTCAAATAGAATGCCGTTTTGAGGTAACAGGCGGTTACCAACCGCCCGTACAAGCTTGGATTTGCGCTACCACGTGAGTTACTTGGTGTAAGAAGGCAAGAAAAGGATCGAAAACTATCGGGGTCGCTTCCATCGTGGCCAGTATGGTAAAGTACGGGGCAAAAGCAGCGAAAACTGCTGAATTGCCGAGCTGCTGCAGCCCGTCGGCAGGTTTTCCTTACGCTCATGCGCTTTAATTGCGACTTTTACATGGCCAGTTCAGGTACGCAGGTGTGTGCAGCCAGCCGTTAATTGCCGGGTCGGCTCCGGCGTGTCTGCTGATGACGTAATTACGTATGCTAATTAGCCGTCCAGCCCGCGCAGCTGTGCGCTGTAGTTCAGCTACTGCACCACGGGGAGCCTCGTTGGCGCCCCCTTCGACGTTGTTTAAGGCCCAACAACATGACATATAATAAATAAACAAAGAAACAAACGGCCCGAAGCACCCGGGAACCTATTTGCTTTGATGATTAAGTGGAAAAAAGTTACTCCGAGGAGTATGATGCTTACCTTATTCAAATAGAATGCCGTTTTGAGGTAACAGGCGGTTACCAACCGCCCGTACAAGCTTGGATTTGCGCTACCACGTGAGTTACTTGGTGTAAGAAGGCAAGAAAAGGATCGAAAACTATCGGGGTCGCTTCCATCGTGGCCAGTATGGTAAAGTACGGGGCAAAAGCAGCGAAAACTGCTGAATTGCCGAGCTGCTGCAGCCCGTCGGCAGGTTTTCCTTACGCTCATGCGCTTTAATTGCGACTTTTACATGGCCAGTTCAGGTACGCAGGTGTGTGCAGCCAGCCGTTAATTGCCGGGTCGGCTCCGGCGTGTCTGCTGATGACGTAATTACGTATGCTAATTAGCCGTCCAGCCCGCGCAGCTGTGCGCTGTAGTTCAGCTACTGCACCACGGGGAGCCTCGTTGGCGCCCCCTTCGACGTTGTTTAAGGCCCAACAACATGACATATAATAAATAAACAAAGAAACAAACGGCCCGAAGCACCCGGGAACCTATTTGCTTTGATGATTAAGTGGAAAAAAGTTACTCCGAGGAGTATGATGCTTACCTTATTCAAATAGAATGCCGTTTTGAGGTAACAGGCGGTTACCAACCGCCCGTACAAGCTTGGATTTGCGCTACCACGTGAGTTACTTGGTGTAAGAAGGCAAGAAAAGGATCGAAAACTATCGGGGTCGCTTCCATCGTGGCCAGTATGGTAAAGTACGGGGCAAAAGCAGCGAAAACTGCTGAATTGCCGAGCTGCTGCAGCCCGTCGGCAGGTTTTCCTTACGCTCATGCGCTTTAATTGCGACTTTTACATGGCCAGTTCAGGTACGCAGGTGTGTGCAGCCAGCCGTTAATTGCCGGGTCGGCTCCGGCGTGTCTGCTGATGACGTAATTACGTATGCTAATTAGCCGTCCAGCCCGCGCAGCTGTGCGCTGTAGTTCAGCTACTGCACCACGGGGAGCCTCGTTGGCGCCCCCTTCGACGTTGTTTAAGGCCCAACAACATGACATATAATAAATAAACAAAGAAACAAACGGCCCGAAGCACCCGGGAACCTATTTGCTTTGATGATTAAGTGGAAAAAAGTTACTCCGAGGAGTATGATGCTTACCTTATTCAAATAGAATGCCGTTTTGAGGTAACAGGCGGTTACCAACCGCCCGTACAAGCTTGGATTTGCGCTACCACGTGAGTTACTTGGTGTAAGAAGGCAAGAAAAGGATCGAAAACTATCGGGGTCGCTTCCATCGTGGCCAGTATGGTAAAGTACGGGGCAAAAGCAGCGAAAACTGCTGAATTGCCGAGCTGCTGCAGCCCGTCGGCAGGTTTTCCTTACGCTCATGCGCTTTAATTGCGACTTTTACATGGCCAGTTCAGGTACGCAGGTGTGTGCAGCCAGCCGTTAATTGCCGGGTCGGCTCCGGCGTGTCTGCTGATGACGTAATTACGTATGCTAATTAGCCGTCCAGCCCGCGCAGCTGTGCGCTGTAGTTCAGCTACTGCACCACGGGGAGCCTCGTTGGCGCCCCCTTCGACGTTGTTTAAGGCCCAACAACATGACATATAATAAATAAACAAAGAAACAAACGGCCCGAAGCACCCGGGAACCTATTTGCTTTGATGATTAAGTGGAAAAAAGTTACTCCGAGGAGTATGATGCTTACCTTATTCAAATAGAATGCCGTTTTGAGGTAACAGGCGGTTACCAACCGCCCGTACAAGCTTGGATTTGCGCTACCACGTGAGTTACTTGGTGTAAGAAGGCAAGAAAAGGATCGAAAACTATCGGGGTCGCTTCCATCGTGGCCAGTATGGTAAAGTACGGGGCAAAAGCAGCGAAAACTGCTGAATTGCCGAGCTGCTGCAGCCCGTCGGCAGGTTTTCCTTACGCTCATGCGCTTTAATTGCGACTTTTACATGGCCAGTTCAGGTACGCAGGTGTGTGCAGCCAGCCGTTAATTGCCGGGTCGGCTCCGGCGTGTCTGCTGATGACGTAATTACGTATGCTAATTAGCCGTCCAGCCCGCGCAGCTGTGCGCTGTAGTTCAGCTACTGCACCACGGGGAGCCTCGTTGGCGCCCCCTTCGACGTTGTTTAAGGCCCAACAACATGACATATAATAAATAAACAAAGAAACAAACGGCCCGAAGCACCCGGGAACCTATTTGCTTTGATGATTAAGTGGAAAAAAGTTACTCCGAGGAGTATGATGCTTACCTTATTCAAATAGAATGCCGTTTTGAGGTAACAGGCGGTTACCAACCGCCCGTACAAGCTTGGATTTGCGCTACCACGTGAGTTACTTGGTGTAAGAAGGCAAGAAAAGGATCGAAAACTATCGGGGTCGCTTCCATCGTGGCCAGTATGGTAAAGTACGGGGCAAAAGCAGCGAAAACTGCTGAATTGCCGAGCTGCTGCAGCCCGTCGGCAGGTTTTCCTTACGCTCATGCGCTTTAATTGCGACTTTTACATGGCCAGTTCAGGTACGCAGGTGTGTGCAGCCAGCCGTTAATTGCCGGGTCGGCTCCGGCGTGTCGCTGATGACGTAATTACGTATGCTAATTAGCCGTCCAGCCCGCGCAGCTGTGCGCTGTAGTTCAGCTACTGCACCACGGGGAGCCTCGTTGGCGCCCCCTTCGACGTTGTTTAAGGCCCAACAACATGACATATAATAAATAAACAAAGAAACAAACGGCCCGAAGCACCCGGGAACCTATTTGCTTTGATGATTAAGTGGAAAAAAGTTACTCCGAGGAGTATGATGCTTACCTTATTCAAATAGAATGCCGTTTTGAGGTAACAGGCGGTTACCAACCGCCCGTACAAGCTTGGATTTGCGCTACCACGTGAGTTACTTGGTGTAAGAAGGCAAGAAAAGGATCGAAAACTATCGGGGTCGCTTCCATCGTGGCCAGTATGGTAAAGTACGGGGCAAAAGCAGCGAAAACTGCTGAATTGCCGAGCTGCTGCAGCCCGTCGGCAGGTTTTCCTTACGCTCATGCGCTTTAATTGCGACTTTTACATGGCCAGTTCAGGTACGCAGGTGTGTGCAGCCAGCCGTTAATTGCCGGGTCGGCTCCGGCGTGTCTGCTGATGACGTAATTACGTATGCTAATTAGCCGTCCAGCCCGCGCAGCTGTGCGCTGTAGTTCAGCTACTGCACCACGGGGAGCCTCGTTGGCGCCCCCTTCGACGTTGTTTAAGGCCCAACAACATGACATATAATAAATAAACAAAGAAACAAACGGCCCGAAGCACCCGGGAACCTATTTGCTTTGATGATTAAGTGGAAAAAAGTTACTCCGAGGAGTATGATGCTTACCTTATTCAAATAGAATGCCGTTTTGAGGTAACAGGCGGTTACCAACCGCCCGTACAAGCTTGGATTTGCGCTACCACGTGAGTTACTTGGTGTAAGAAGGCAAGAAAAGGATCGAAAACTATCGGGGTCGCTTCCATCGTGGCCAGTATGGTAAAGTACGGGGCAAAAGCAGCGAAAACTGCTGAATTGCCGAGCTGCTGCAGCCCGTCGGCAGGTTTTCCTTACGCTCATGCGCTTTAATTGCGACTTTTACATGGCCAGTTCAGGTACGCAGGTGTGTGCAGCCAGCCGTTAATTGCCGGGTCGGCTCCGGCGTGTCTGCTGATGACGTAATTACGTATGCTAATTAGCCGTCCAGCCCGCGCAGCTGTGCGCTGTAGTTCAGCTACTGCACCACGGGGAGCCTCGTTGGCGCCCCCTTCGACGTTGTTTAAGGCCCAACAACATGACATATAATAAATAAACAAAGAAACAAACGGCCCGAAGCACCCGGGAACCTATTTGCTTTGATGATTAAGTGGAAAAAAGTTACTCCGAGGAGTATGATGCTTACCTTATTCAAATAGAATGCCGTTTTGAGGTAACAGGCGGTTACCAACCGCCCGTACAAGCTTGGATTTGCGCTACCACGTGAGTTACTTGGTGTAAGAAGGCAAGAAAAGGATCGAAAACTATCGGGGTCGCTTCCATCGTGGCCAGTATGGTAAAGTACGGGGCAAAAGCAGCGAAAACTGCTGAATTGCCGAGCTGCTGCAGCCCGTCGGCAGGTTTTCCTTACGCTCATGCGCTTTAATTGCGACTTTTACATGGCCAGTTCAGGTACGCAGGTGTGTGCAGCCAGCCGTTAATTGCCGGGTCGGCTCCGGCGTGTCTGCTGATGACGTAATTACGTATGCTAATTAGCCGTCCAGCCCGCGCAGCTGTGCGCTGTAGTTCAGCTACTGCACCACGGGGAGCCTCGTTGGCGCCCCCTTCGACGTTGTTTAAGGCCCAACAACATGACATATAATAAATAAACAAAGAAACAAACGGCCCGAAGCACCCGGGAACCTATTTGCTTTGATGATTAAGTGGAAAAAAGTTACTCCGAGGAGTATGATGCTTACCTTATTCAAATAGAATGCCGTTTTGAGGTAACAGGCGGTTACCAACCGCCCGTACAAGCTTGGATTTGCGCTACCACGTGAGTTACTTGGTGTAAGAAGGCAAGAAAAGGATCGAAAACTATCGGGGTCGCTTCCATCGTGGCCAGTATGGTAAAGTACGGGGCAAAAGCAGCGAAAACTGCTGAATTGCCGAGCTGCTGCAGCCCGTCGGCAGGTTTTCCTTACGCTCATGCGCTTTAATTGTGACTTTTACATGGCCAGTTCAGGTACGCAGGTGTGTGCAGCCAGCCGTTAATTGCCGGGTCGGCTCCGGCGTGTCTGCTGATGACGTAATTACGTATGCTAATTAGCCGTCCAGCCCGCGCAGCTGTGCGCTGTAGTTCAGCTACTGCACCACGGGGAGCCTCGTTGGCGCCCCCTTCGACGTTGTTTAAGGCCCAACAACATGACATATAATAAATAAACAAAGAAACAAACGGCCCGAAGCACCCGGGAACCTATTTGCTTTGATGATTAAGTGGAAAAAAGTTACTCCGAGGAGTATGATGCTTACCTTATTCAAATAGAATGCCGTTTTGAGGTAACAGGCGGTTACCAACCGCCCGTACAAGCTTGGATTTGCGCTACCACGTGAGTTACTTGGTGTAAGAAGGCAAGAAAAGGATCGAAAACTATCGGGGTCGCTTCCATCGTGGCCAGTATGGTAAAGTACGGGGCAAAAGCAGCGAAAACTGCTGAATTGCCGAGCTGCTGCAGCCCGTCGGCAGGTTTTCCTTACGCTCATGCGCTTTAATTGCGACTTTTACATGGCCAGTTCAGGTACGCAGGTGTGTGCAGCCAGCCGTTAATTGCCGGGTCGGCTCCGGCGTGTCTGCTGATGACGTAATTACGTATGCTAATTAGCCGTCCAGCCCGCGCAGCTGTGCGCTGTAGTTCAGCTACTGCACCACGGGGAGCCTCGTTGGCGCCCCCTTCGACGTTGTTTAAGGCCCAACAACATGACATATAATAAATAAACAAAGAAACAAACGGCCCGAAGCACCCGGGAACCTATTTGCTTTGATGATTAAGTGGAAAAAAGTTACTCCGAGGAGTATGATGCTTACCTTATTCAAATAGAATGCCGTTTTGAGGTAACAGGCGGTTACCAACCGCCCGTACAAGCTTGGATTTGCGCTACCACGTGAGTTACTTGGTGTAAGAAGGCAAGAAAAGGATCGAAAACTATCGGGGTCGCTTCCATCGTGGCCAGTATGGTAAAGTACGGGGCAAAAGCAGCGAAAACTGCTGAATTGCCGAGCTGCTGCAGCCCGTCGGCAGGTTTTCCTTACGCTCATGCGCTTTAATTGCGACTTTTACATGGCCAGTTCAGGTACGCAGGTGTGTGCAGCCAGCCGTTAATTGCCGGGTCGGCTCCGGCGTGTCTGCTGATGACGTAATTACGTATGCTAATTAGCCGTCCAGCCCGCGCAGCTGTGCGCTGTAGTTCAGCTACTGCACCACGGGGAGCCTCGTTGGCGCCCCCTTCGACGTTGTTTAAGGCCCAACAACATGACATATAATAAATAAACAAAGAAACAAACGGCCCGAAGCACCCGGGAACCTATTTGCTTTGATGATTAAGTGGAAAAAAGTTACTCCGAGGAGTATGATGCTTACCTTATTCAAATAGAATGCCGTTTTGAGGTAACAGGCGGTTACCAACCGCCCGTACAAGCTTGGATTTGCGCTACCACGTGAGTTACTTGGTGTAAGAAGGCAAGAAAAGGATCGAAAACTATCGGGGTCGCTTCCATCGTGGCCAGTATGGTAAAGTACGGGGCAAAAGCAGCGAAAACTGCTGAATTGCCGAGCTGCTGCAGCCCGTCGGCAGGTTTTCCTTACGCTCATGCGCTTTAATTGCGACTTTTACATGGCCAGTTCAGGTACGCAGGTGTGTGCAGCCAGCCGTTAATTGCCGGGTCGGCTCCGGCGTGTCTGCTGATGACGTAATTACGTATGCTAATTAGCCGTCCAGCCCGCGCAGCTGTGCGCTGTAGTTCAGCTACTGCACCACGGGGAGCCTCGTTGGCGCCCCCTTCGACGTTGTTTAAGGCCCAACAACATGACATATAATAAATAAACAAAGAAACAAACGGCCCGAAGCACCCGGGAACCTATTTGCTTTGATGATTAAGTGGAAAAAAGTTACTCCGAGGAGTATGATGCTTACCTTATTCAAATAGAATGCCGTTTTGAGGTAACAGGCGGTTACCAACCGCCCGTACAAGCTTGGATTTGCGCTACCACGTGAGTTACTTGGTGTAAGAAGGCAAGAAAAGGATCGAAAACTATCGGGGTCGCTTCCATCGTGGCCAGTATGGTAAAGTACGGGGCAAAAGCAGCGAAAACTGCTGAATTGCCGAGCTGCTGCAGCCCGTCGGCAGGTTTTCCTTACGCTCATGCGCTTTAATTGCGACTTTTACATGGCCAGTTCAGGTACGCAGGTGTGTGCAGCCAGCCGTTAATTGCCGGGTCGGCTCCGGCGTGTCTGCTGATGACGTAATTACGTATGCTAATTAGCCGTCCAGCCCGCGCAGCTGTGCGCTGTAGTTCAGCTACTGCACCACGGGGAGCCTCGTTGGCGCCCCCTTCGACGTTGTTTAAGGCCCAACAACATGACATATAATAAATAAACAAAGAAACAAACGGCCCGAAGCACCCGGGAACCTATTTGCTTTGATGATTAAGTGGAAAAAAGTTACTCCGAGGAGTATGATGCTTACCTTATTCAAATAGAATGCCGTTTTGAGGTAACAGGCGGTTACCAACCGCCCGTACAAGCTTGGATTTGCGCTACCACGTGAGTTACTTGGTGTAAGAAGGCAAGAAAAGGATCGAAAACTATCGGGGTCGCTTCCATCGTGGCCAGTATGGTAAAGTACGGGGCAAAAGCAGCGAAAACTGCTGAATTGCCGAGCTGCTGCAGCCCGTCGGCAGGTTTTCCTTACGCTCATGCGCTTTAATTGCGACTTTTACATGGCCAGTTCAGGTACGCAGGTGTGTGCAGCCAGCCGTTAATTGCCGGGTCGGCTCCGGCGTGTCTGCTGATGACGTAATTACGTATGCTAATTAGCCGTCCAGCCCGCGCAGCTGTGCGCTGTAGTTCAGCTACTGCACCACGGGGAGCCTCGTTGGCGCCCCCTTCGACGTTGTTTAAGGCCCAACAACATGACATATAATAAATAAACAAAGAAACAAACGGCCCGAAGCACCCGGGAACCTATTTGCTTTGATGATTAAGTGGAAAAAAGTTACTCCGAGGAGTATGATGCTTACCTTATTCAAATAGAATGCCGTTTTGAGGTAACAGGCGGTTACCAACCGCCCGTACAAGCTTGGATTTGCGCTACCACGTGAGTTACTTGGTGTAAGAAGGCAAGAAAAGGATCGAAAACTATCGGGGTCGCTTCCATCGTGGCCAGTATGGTAAAGTACGGGGCAAAAGCAGCGAAAACTGCTGAATTGCCGAGCTGCTGCAGCCCGTCGGCAGGTTTTCCTTACGCTCATGCGCTTTAATTGCGACTTTTACATGGCCAGTTCAGGTACGCAGGTGTGTGCAGCCAGCCGTTAATTGCCGGGTCGGCTCCGGCGTGTCTGCTGATGACGTAATTACGTATGCTAATTAGCCGTCCAGCCCGCGCAGCTGTGCGCTGTAGTTCAGCTACTGCACCACGGGGAGCCTCGTTGGCGCCCCCTTCGACGTTGTTTAAGGCCCAACAACATGACATATAATAAATAAACAAAGAAACAAACGGCCCGAAGCACCCGGGAACCTATTTGCTTTGATGATTAAGTGGAAAAAAGTTACTCCGAGGAGTATGATGCTTACCTTATTCAAATAGAATGCCGTTTTGAGGTAACAGGCGGTTACCAACCGCCCGTACAAGCTTGGATTTGCGCTACCACGTGAGTTACTTGGTGTAAGAAGGCAAGAAAAGGATCGAAAACTATCGGGGTCGCTTCCATCGTGGCCAGTATGGTAAAGTACGGGGCAAAAGCAGCGAAAACTGCTGAATTGCCGAGCTGCTGCAGCCCGTCGGCAGGTTTTCCTTACGCTCATGCGCTTTAATTGCGACTTTTACATGGCCAGTTCAGGTACGCAGGTGTGTGCAGCCAGCCGTTAATTGCCGGGTCGGCTCCGGCGTGTCTGCTGATGACGTAATTACGTATGCTAATTAGCCGTCCAGCCCGCGCAGCTGTGCGCTGTAGTTCAGCTACTGCACCACGGGGAGCCTCGTTGGCGCCCCCTTCGACGTTGTTTAAGGCCCAACAACATGACATATAATAAATAAACAAAGAAACAAACGGCCCGAAGCACCCGGGAACCTATTTGCTTTGATGATTAAGTGGAAAAAAGTTACTCCGAGGAGTATGATGCTTACCTTATTCAAATAGAATGCCGTTTTGAGGTAACAGGCGGTTACCAACCGCCCGTACAAGCTTGGATTTGCGCTACCACGTGAGTTACTTGGTGTAAGAAGGCAAGAAAAGGATCGAAAACTATCGGGGTCGCTTCCATCGTGGCCAGTATGGTAAAGTACGGGGCAAAAGCAGCGAAAACTGCTGAATTGCCGAGCTGCTGCAGCCCGTCGGCAGGTTTTCCTTACGCTCATGCGCTTTAATTGCGACTTTTACATGGCCAGTTCAGGTACGCAGGTGTGTGCAGCCAGCCGTTAATTGCCGGGTCGGCTCCGGCGTGTCTGCTGATGACGTAATTACGTATGCTAATTAGCCGTCCAGCCCGCGCAGCTGTGCGCTGTAGTTCAGCTACTGCACCACGGGGAGCCTCGTTGGCGCCCCCTTCGACGTTGTTTAAGGCCCAACAACATGACATATAATAAATAAACAAAGAAACAAACGGCCCGAAGCACCCGGGAACCTATTTGCTTTGATGATTAAGTGGAAAAAAGTTACTCCGAGGAGTATGATGCTTACCTTATTCAAATAGAATGCCGTTTTGAGGTAACAGGCGGTTACCAACCGCCCGTACAAGCTTGGATTTGCGCTACCACGTGAGTTACTTGGTGTAAGAAGGCAAGAAAAGGATCGAAAACTATCGGGGTCGCTTCCATCGTGGCCAGTATGGTAAAGTACGGGGCAAAAGCAGCGAAAACTGCTGAATTGCCGAGCTGCTGCAGCCCGTCGGCAGGTTTTCCTTACGCTCATGCGCTTTAATTGCGACTTTTACATGGCCAGTTCAGGTACGCAGGTGTGTGCAGCCAGCCGTTAATTGCCGGGTCGGCTCCGGCGTGTCTGCTGATGACGTAATTACGTATGCTAATTAGCCGTCCAGCCCGCGCAGCTGTGCGCTGTAGTTCAGCTACTGCACCACGGGGAGCCTCGTTGGCGCCCCCTTCGACGTTGTTTAAGGCCCAACAACATGACATATAATAAATAAACAAAGAAACAAACGGCCCGAAGCACCCGGGAACCTATTTGCTTTGATGATTAAGTGGAAAAAAGTTACTCCGAGGAGTATGATGCTTACCTTATTCAAATAGAATGCCGTTTTGAGGTAACAGGCGGTTACCAACCGCCCGTACAAGCTTGGATTTGCGCTACCACGTGAGTTACTTGGTGTAAGAAGGCAAGAAAAGGATCGAAAACTATCGGGGTCGCTTCCATCGTGGCCAGTATGGTAAAGTACGGGGCAAAAGCAGCGAAAACTGCTGAATTGCCGAGCTGCTGCAGCCCGTCGGCAGGTTTTCCTTACGCTCATGCGCTTTAATTGCGACTTTTACATGGCCAGTTCAGGTACGCAGGTGTGTGCAGCCAGCCGTTAATTGCCGGGTCGGCTCCGGCGTGTCTGCTGATGACGTAATTACGTATGCTAATTAGCCGTCCAGCCCGCGCAGCTGTGCGCTGTAGTTCAGCTACTGCACCACGGGGAGCCTCGTTGGCGCCCCCTTCGACGTTGTTTAAGGCCCAACAACATGACATATAATAAATAAACAAAGAAACAAACGGCCCGAAGCACCCGGGAACCTATTTGCTTTGATGATTAAGTGGAAAAAAGTTACTCCGAGGAGTATGATGCTTACCTTATTCAAATAGAATGCCGTTTTGAGGTAACAGGCGGTTACCAACCGCCCGTACAAGCTTGGATTTGCGCTACCACGTGAGTTACTTGGTGTAAGAAGGCAAGAAAAGGATCGAAAACTATCGGGGTCGCTTCCATCGTGGCCAGTATGGTAAAGTACGGGGCAAAAGCAGCGAAAACTGCTGAATTGCCGAGCTGCTGCAGCCCGTCGGCAGGTTTTCCTTACGCTCATGCGCTTTAATTGCGACTTTTACATGGCCAGTTCAGGTACGCAGGTGTGTGCAGCCAGCCGTTAATTGCCGGGTCGGCTCCGGCGTGTCTGCTGATGACGTAATTACGTATGCTAATTAGCCGTCCAGCCCGCGCAGCTGTGCGCTGTAGTTCAGCTACTGCACCACGGGGAGCCTCGTTGGCGCCCCCTTCGACGTTGTTTAAGGCCCAACAACATGACATATAATAAATAAACAAAGAAACAAACGGCCCGAAGCACCCGGGAACCTATTTGCTTTGATGATTAAGTGGAAAAAAGTTACTCCGAGGAGTATGATGCTTACCTTATTCAAATAGAATGCCGTTTTGAGGTAACAGGCGGTTACCAACCGCCCGTACAAGCTTGGATTTGCGCTACCACGTGAGTTACTTGGTGTAAGAAGGCAAGAAAAGGATCGAAAACTATCGGGGTCGCTTCCATCGTGGCCAGTATGGTAAAGTACGGGGCAAAAGCAGCGAAAACTGCTGAATTGCCGAGCTGCTGCAGCCCGTCGGCAGGTTTTCCTTACGCTCATGCGCTTTAATTGCGACTTTTACATGGCCAGTTCAGGTACGCAGGTGTGTGCAGCCAGCCGTTAATTGCCGGGTCGGCTCCGGCGTGTCTGCTGATGACGTAATTACGTATGCTAATTAGCCGTCCAGCCCGCGCAGCTGTGCGCTGTAGTTCAGCTACTGCACCACGGGGAGCCTCGTTGGCGCCCCCTTCGACGTTGTTTAAGGCCCAACAACATGACATATAATAAATAAACAAAGAAACAAACGGCCCGAAGCACCCGGGAACCTATTTGCTTTGATGATTAAGTGGAAAAAAGTTACTCCGAGGAGTATGATGCTTACCTTATTCAAATAGAATGCCGTTTTGAGGTAACAGGCGGTTACCAACCGCCCGTACAAGCTTGGATTTGCGCTACCACGTGAGTTACTTGGTGTAAGAAGGCAAGAAAAGGATCGAAAACTATCGGGGTCGCTTCCATCGTGGCCAGTATGGTAAAGTACGGGGCAAAAGCAGCGAAAACTGCTGAATTGCCGAGCTGCTGCAGCCCGTCGGCAGGTTTTCCTTACGCTCATGCGCTTTAATTGCGACTTTTACATGGCCAGTTCAGGTACGCAGGTGTGTGCAGCCAGCCGTTAATTGCCGGGTCGGCTCCGGCGTGTCTGCTGATGACGTAATTACGTATGCTAATTAGCCGTCCAGCCCGCGCAGCTGTGCGCTGTAGTTCAGC
>NW_027649052.1:0-16813 GCF_965637545.1 Phallusia mammillata
ACCCGCTTCAAGCGGCCGAGTTAAGAAACGGAAAAGCCTATGTCGGCACCTGGTATACTTTCATGACCACAAATTCTCGACCTCGCTGCAGCCAAAGTTGAGATCGCAGAAGGGCGATCGAGACCTTGTTGGAAAGGCCTATCCTTCCCCTCCAGCTTGCACCCCCCCGCGTTGCACCCCCATAGAAGTGCGTCACCTAGCGATTGTTTGAATAAAGGTAGTTTTCGCATAAATGTGACGTCACAATGCCTGGGGTTAGGTCGGTGGGGTCAAAGTGAGTGGAAAGTTAAATGCCTTGTGAATATTCGTGCCAAGTTTCAAATCGACAGATCAAGTACATTTCGGATGAGAGGCCGACAAAGGGGTGCACCTCGACGAAGCTCGACCCGCTTCAAGCGGCCGAGTTAAGAACGGAAAAGCCTATGTCGGCACCTGGTATACTTTCATGACCACAAATTCTCGACCTCGCTGCAGCCAAAGTTGAGATCGCAGAAGGGCGATCGAGACCTTGTTGGAAAGGCCTATCCTTCCCCTCCAGCTTGCACCCCCCCGCGTTGCACCCCCATAGAAGTGCGTCACCTAGCGATTGTTTGAATAAAGGTAGTTTTCGCATAAATGTGACGTCACAATGCCTGGGGTTAGGTCGGTGGGGTCAAAGTGAGTGGAAAGTTAAATGCCTTGTGAATATTCGTGCCAAGTTTCAAATCGACAGATCAAGTACATTTCGGATGAGAGGCCGACAAAGGGGTGCACCTCGACGAAGCTCGACCCGCTTCAAGCGGCCGAGTTAAGAACGGAAAAGCCTATGTCGGCACCTGGTATACTTTCATGACCACAAATTCTCGACCTCGCTGCAGCCAAAGTTGAGATCGCAGAAGGGCGATCGAGACCTTGTTGGAAAGGCCTATCCTTCCCCTCCAGCTTGCACCCCCCCGCGTTGCACCCCCATAGAAGTGCGTCACCTAGCGATTGTTTGAATAAAGGTAGTTTTCGCATAAATGTGACGTCACAATGCCTGGGGTTAGGTCGGTGGGGTCAAAGTGAGTGGAAAGTTAAATGCCTTGTGAATATTCGTGCCAAGTTTCAAATCGACAGATCAAGTACATTTCGGATGAGAGGCCGACAAAGGGGTGCACCTCGACGAAGCTCGACCCGCTTCAAGCGGCCGAGTTAAGAACGGAAAAGCCTATGTCGGCACCTGGTATACTTTCATGACCACAAATTCTCGACCTCGCTGCAGCCAAAGTTGAGATCGCAGAAGGGCGATCGAGACCTTGTTGGAAAGGCCTATCCTTCCCCTCCAGCTTGCACCCCCCCGCGTTGCACCCCCATAGAAGTGCGTCACCTAGCGATTGTTTGAATAAAGGTAGTTTTCGCATAAATGTGACGTCACAATGCCTGGGGTTAGGTCGGTGGGGTCAAAGTGAGTGGAAAGTTAAATGCCTTGTGAATATTCGTGCCAAGTTTCAAATCGACAGATCAAGTACATTTCGGATGAGAGGCCGACAAAGGGGTGCACCTCGACGAAGCTCGACCCGCTTCAAGCGGCCGAGTTAAGAACGGAAAAGCCTATGTCGGCACCTGGTATACTTTCATGACCACAAATTCTCGACCTCGCTGCAGCCAAAGTTGAGATCGCAGAAGGGCGATCGAGACCTTGTTGGAAAGGCCTATCCTTCCCCTCCAGCTTGCACCCCCCCGCGTTGCACCCCCATAGAAGTGCGTCACCTAGCGATTGTTTGAATAAAGGTAGTTTTCGCATAAATGTGACGTCACAATGCCTGGGGTTAGGTCGGTGGGGTCAAAGTGAGTGGAAAGTTAAATGCCTTGTGAATATTCGTGCCAAGTTTCAAATCGACAGATCAAGTACATTTCGGATGAGAGGCCGACAAAGGGGTGCACCTCGACGAAGCTCGACCCGCTTCAAGCGGCCGAGTTAAGAACGGAAAAGCCTATGTCGGCACCTGGTATACTTTCATGACCACAAATTCTCGACCTCGCTGCAGCCAAAGTTGAGATCGCAGAAGGGCGATCGAGACCTTGTTGGAAAGGCCTATCCTTCCCCTCCAGCTTGCACCCCCCGCGTTGCACCCCCATAGAAGTGCGTCACCTAGCGATTGTTTGAATAAAGGTAGTTTTCGCATAAATGTGACGTCACAATGCCTGGGGTTAGGTCGGTGGGGTCAAAGTGAGTGGAAAGTTAAATGCCTTGTGAATATTCGTGCCAAGTTTCAAATCGACAGATCAAGTACATTTCGGATGAGAGGCCGACAAAGGGGTGCACCTCGACGAAGCTCGACCCGCTTCAAGCGGCCGAGTTAAGAACGGAAAAGCCTATGTCGGCACCTGGTATACTTTCATGACCACAAATTCTCGACCTCGCTGCAGCCAAAGTTGAGATCGCAGAAGGGCGATCGAGACCTTGTTGGAAAGGCCTATCCTTCCCCTCCAGCTTGCACCCCCCCGCGTTGCACCCCCATAGAAGTGCGTCACCTAGCGATTGTTTGAATAAAGGTAGTTTTCGCATAAATGTGACGTCACAATGCCTGGGGTTAGGTCGGTGGGGTCAAAGTGAGTGGAAAGTTAAATGCCTTGTGAATATTCGTGCCAAGTTTCAAATCGACAGATCAAGTACATTTCGGATGAGAGGCCGACAAAGGGGTGCACCTCGACGAAGCTCGACCCGCTTCAAGCGGCCGAGTTAAGAACGGAAAAGCCTATGTCGGCACCTGGTATACTTTCATGACCACAAATTCTCGACCTCGCTGCAGCCAAAGTTGAGATCGCAGAAGGGCGATCGAGACCTTGTTGGAAAGGCCTATCCTTCCCCTCCAGCTTGCACCCCCCCGCGTTGCACCCCCATAGAAGTGCGTCACCTAGCGATTGTTTGAATAAAGGTAGTTTTCGCATAAATGTGACGTCACAATGCCTGGGGTTAGGTCGGTGGGGTCAAAGTGAGTGGAAAGTTAAATGCCTTGTGAATATTCGTGCCAAGTTTCAAATCGACAGATCAAGTACATTTCGGATGAGAGGCCGACAAAGGGGTGCACCTCGACGAAGCTCGACCCGCTTCAAGCGGCCGAGTTAAGAACGGAAAAGCCTATGTCGGCACCTGGTATACTTTCATGACCACAAATTCTCGACCTCGCTGCAGCCAAAGTTGAGATCGCAGAAGGGCGATCGAGACCTTGTTGGAAAGGCCTATCCTTCCCCTCCAGCTTGCACCCCCCCGCGTTGCACCCCCATAGAAGTGCGTCACCTAGCGATTGTTTGAATAAAGGTAGTTTTCGCATAAATGTGACGTCACAATGCCTGGGGTTAGGTCGGTGGGGTCAAAGTGAGTGGAAAGTTAAATGCCTTGTGAATATTCGTGCCAAGTTTCAAATCGACAGATCAAGTACATTTCGGATGAGAGGCCGACAAAGGGGTGCACCTCGACGAAGCTCGACCCGCTTCAAGCGGCCGAGTTAAGAACGGAAAAGCCTATGTCGGCACCTGGTATACTTTCATGACCACAAATTCTCGACCTCGCTGCAGCCAAAGTTGAGATCGCAGAAGGGCGATCGAGACCTTGTTGGAAAGGCCTATCCTTCCCCTCCAGCTTGCACCCCCCCCGCGTTGCACCCCCATAGAAGTGCGTCACCTAGCGATTGTTTGAATAAAGGTAGTTTTCGCATAAATGTGACGTCACAATGCCTGGGGTTAGGTCGGTGGGGTCAAAGTGAGTGGAAAGTTAAATGCCTTGTGAATATTCGTGCCAAGTTTCAAATCGACAGATCAA
The DNA here is from genome assembly GCF_965637545.1 of Phallusia mammillata. Taxonomy (NCBI): domain Eukaryota; kingdom Metazoa; phylum Chordata; class Ascidiacea; order Phlebobranchia; family Ascidiidae; genus Phallusia; species Phallusia mammillata. The sequence continues at coordinate 3,782 of NW_027649052.1, forward strand.
GTACATTTCGGATGAGAGGCCGACAAAGGGGTGCACCTCGACGAAGCTCGACCCGCTTCAAGCGGCCGAGTTAAGAACGGAAAAGCCTATGTCGGCACCTGGTATACTTTCATGACCACAAATTCTCGACCTCGCTGCAGCCAAAGTTGAGATCGCAGAAGGGCGATCGAGACCTTGTTGGAAAGGCCTATCCTTCCCCTCCAGCTTGCACCCCCCCGCGTTGCACCCCCATAGAAGTGCGTCACCTAGCGATTGTTTGAATAAAGGTAGTTTTCGCATAAATGTGACGTCACAATGCCTGGGGTTAGGTCGGTGGGGTCAAAGTGAGTGGAAAGTTAAATGCCTTGTGAATATTCGTGCCAAGTTTCAAATCGACAGATCAAGTACATTTCGGATGAGAGGCCGACAAAGGGGTGCACCTCGACGAAGCTCGACCCGCTTCAAGCGGCCGAGTTAAGAACGGAAAAGCCTATGTCGGCACCTGGTATACTTTCATGACCACAAATTCTCGACCTCGCTGCAGCCAAAGTTGAGATCGCAGAAGGGCGATCGAGACCTTGTGGAAAGGCCTATCCTTCCCCTCCAGCTTGCACCCCCCCGCGTTGCACCCCCATAGAAGTGCGTCACCTAGCGATTGTTTGAATAAAGGTAGTTTTCGCATAAATGTGACGTCACAATGCCTGGGGTTAGGTCGGTGGGGTCAAAGTGAGTGGAAAGTTAAATGCCTTGTGAATATTCGTGCCAAGTTTCAAATCGACAGATCAAGTACATTTCGGATGAGAGGCCGACAAAGGGGTGCACCTCGACGAAGCTCGACCCGCTTCAAGCGGCCGAGTTAAGAACGGAAAAGCCTATGTCGGCACCTGGTATACTTTCATGACCACAAATTCTCGACCTCGCTGCAGCCAAAGTTGAGATCGCAGAAGGGCGATCGAGACCTTGTTGGAAAGGCCTATCCTTCCCCTCCAGCTTGCACCCCCCCGCGTTGCACCCCCATAGAAGTGCGTCACCTAGCGATTGTTTGAATAAAGGTAGTTTTCGCATAAATGTGACGTCACAATGCCTGGGGTTAGGTCGGTGGGGTCAAAGTGAGTGGAAAGTTAAATGCCTTGTGAATATTCGTGCCAAGTTTCAAATCGACAGATCAAGTACATTTCGGATGAGAGGCCGACAAAGGGGTGCACCTCGACGAAGCTCGACCCCGCTTCAAGCGGCCGAGTTAAGAACGGAAAAGCCTATGTCGGCACCTGGTATACTTTCATGACCACAAATTCTCGACCTCGCTGCAGCCAAAGTTGAGATCGCAGAAGGGCGATCGAGACCTTGTTGGAAAGGCCTATCCTTCCCCTCCAGCTTGCACCCCCCCGCGTTGCACCCCCATAGAAGTGCGTCACCTAGCGATTGTTTGAATAAAGGTAGTTTTCGCATAAATGTGACGTCACAATGCCTGGGGTTAGGTCGGTGGGGTCAAAGTGAGTGGAAAGTTAAATGCCTTGTGAATATTCGTGCCAAGTTTCAAATCGACAGATCAAGTACATTTCGGATGAGAGGCCGACAAAGGGGTGCACCTCGACGAAGCTCGACCCGCTTCAAGCGGCCGAGTTAAGAACGGAAAAGCCTATGTCGGCACCTGGTATACTTTCATGACCACAAATTCTCGACCTCGCTGCAGCCAAAGTTGAGATCGCAGAAGGGCGATCGAGACCTTGTTGGAAAGGCCTATCCTTCCCCTCCAGCTTGCACCCCCCCGCGTTGCACCCCCATAGAAGTGCGTCACCTAGCGATTGTTTGAATAAAGGTAGTTTTCGCATAAATGTGACGTCACAATGCCTGGGGTTAGGTCGGTGGGGTCAAAGTGAGTGGAAAGTTAAATGCCTTGTGAATATTCGTGCCAAGTTTCAAATCGACAGATCAAGTACATTTCGGATGAGAGGCCGACAAAGGGGTGCACCTCGACGAAGCTCGACCCGCTTCAAGCGGCCGAGTTAAGAACGGAAAAGCCTATGTCGGCACCTGGTATACTTTCATGACCACAAATTCTCGACCTCGCTGCAGCCAAAGTTGAGATCGCAGAAGGGCGATCGAGACCTTGTTGGAAAGGCCTATCCTTCCCCTCCAGCTTGCACCCCCCCGCGTTGCACCCCCATAGAAGTGCGTCACCTAGCGATTGTTTGAATAAAGGTAGTTTTCGCATAAATGTGACGTCACAATGCCTGGGGTTAGGTCGGTGGGGTCAAAGTGAGTGGAAAGTTAAATGCCTTGTGAATATTCGTGCCAAGTTTCAAATCGACAGATCAAGTACATTTCGGATGAGAGGCCGACAAAGGGGTGCACCTCGACGAAGCTCGACCCGCTTCAAGCGGCCGAGTTAAGAACGGAAAAGCCTATGTCGGCACCTGGTATACTTTCATGACCACAAATTCTCGACCTCGCTGCAGCCAAAGTTGAGATCGCAGAAGGGCGATCGAGACCTTGTTGGAAAGGCCTATCCTTCCCCTCCAGCTTGCACCCCCCCGCGTTGCACCCCCATAGAAGTGCGTCACCTAGCGATTGTTTGAATAAAGGTAGTTTTCGCATAAATGTGACGTCACAATGCCTGGGGTTAGGTCGGTGGGGTCAAAGTGAGTGGAAAGTTAAATGCCTTGTGAATATTCGTGCCAAGTTTCAAATCGACAGATCAAGTACATTTCGGATGAGAGGCCGACAAAGGGCACCTCGACGAAGCTCGACCCGCTTCAAGCGGCCGAGTTAAGAACGGAAAAGCCTATGTCGGCACCTGGTATACTTTCATGACCACAAATTCTCGACCTCGCTGCAGCCAAAGTTGAGATCGCAGAAGGGCGATCGAGACCTTGTTGGAAAGGCCTATCCTTCCCCTCCAGCTTGCACCCCCCCGCGTTGCACCCCCATAGAAGTGCGTCACCTAGCGATTGTTTGAATAAAGGTAGTTTTCGCATAAATGTGACGTCACAATGCCTGGGGTTAGGTCGGTGGGGTCAAAGTGAGTGGAAAGTTAAATGCCTTGTGAATATTCGTGCCAAGTTTCAAATCGACAGATCAAGTACATTTCGGATGAGAGGCCGACAAAGGGGTGCACCTCGACGAAGCTCGACCCGCTTCAAGCGGCCGAGTTAAGAACGGAAAAGCCTATGTCGGCACCTGGTATACTTTCATGACCACAAATTCTCGACCTCGCTGCAGCCAAAGTTGAGATCGCAGAAGGGCGATCGAGACCTTGTTGGAAAGGCCTATCCTTCCCCTCCAGCTTGCACCCCCCCGCGTTGCACCCCCATAGAAGTGCGTCACCTAGCGATTGTTTGAATAAAGGTAGTTTTCGCATAAATGTGACGTCACAATGCCTGGGGTTAGGTCGGTGGGGTCAAAGTGAGTGGAAAGTTAAATGCCTTGTGAATATTCGTGCCAAGTTTCAAATCGACAGATCAAGTACATTTCGGATGAGAGGCCGACAAAGGGGTGCACCTCGACGAAGCTCGACCCGCTTCAAGCGGCCGAGTTAAGAACGGAAAAGCCTATGTCGGCACCTGGTATACTTTCATGACCACAAATTCTCGACCTCGCTGCAGCCAAAGTTGAGATCGCAGAAGGGCGATCGAGACCTTGTTGGAAAGGCCTATCCTTCCCCTCCAGCTTGCACCCCCCCGCGTTGCACCCCCATAGAAGTGCGTCACCTAGCGATTGTTTGAATAAAGGTAGTTTTCGCATAAATGTGACGTCACAATGCCTGGGGTTAGGTCGGTGGGGTCAAAGTGAGTGGAAAGTTAAATGCCTTGTGAATATTCGTGCCAAGTTTCAAATCGACAGATCAAGTACATTTCGGATGAGAGGCCGACAAAGGGGTGCACCTCGACGAAGCTCGACCCGCTTCAAGCGGCCGAGTTAAGAACGGAAAAGCCTATGTCGGCACCTGGTATACTTTCATGACCACAAATTCTCGACCTCGCTGCAGCCAAAGTTGAGATCGCAGAAGGGCGATCGAGACCTTGTTGGAAAGGCCTATCCTTCCCCTCCAGCTTGCACCCCCCCGCGTTGCACCCCCATAGAAGTGCGTCACCTAGCGATTGTTTGAATAAAGGTAGTTTTCGCATAAATGTGACGTCACAATGCCTGGGGTTAGGTCGGTGGGGTCAAAGTGAGTGGAAAGTTAAATGCCTTGTGAATATTCGTGCCAAGTTTCAAATCGACAGATCAAGTACATTTCGGATGAGAGGCCGACAAAGGGGTGCACCTCGACGAAGCTCGACCCGCTTCAAGCGGCCGAGTTAAGAACGGAAAAGCCTATGTCGGCACCTGGTATACTTTCATGACCACAAATTCTCGACCTCGCTGCAGCCAAAGTTGAGATCGCAGAAGGGCGATCGAGACCTTGTTGGAAAGGCCTATCCTTCCCCTCCAGCTTGCACCCCCCCGCGTTGCACCCCCATAGAAGTGCGTCACCTAGCGATTGTTTGAATAAAGGTAGTTTTCGCATAAATGTGACGTCACAATGCCTGGGGTTAGGTCGGTGGGGTCAAAGTGAGTGGAAAGTTAAATGCCTTGTGAATATTCGTGCCAAGTTTCAAATCGACAGATCAAGTACATTTCGGATGAGAGGCCGACAAAGGGGTGCACCTCGACGAAGCTCGACCCGCTTCAAGCGGCCGAGTTAAGAACGGAAAAGCCTATGTCGGCACCTGGTATACTTTCATGACCACAAATTCTCGACCTCGCTGCAGCCAAAGTTGAGATCGCAGAAGGGCGATCGAGACCTTGTTGGAAAGGCCTATCCTTCCCCTCCAGCTTGCACCCCCCCGCGTTGCACCCCCATAGAAGTGCGTCACCTAGCGATTGTTTGAATAAAGGTAGTTTTCGCATAAATGTGACGTCACAATGCCTGGGGTTAGGTCGGTGGGGTCAAAGTGAGTGGAAAGTTAAATGCCTTGTGAATATTCGTGCCAAGTTTCAAATCGACAGATCAAGTACATTTCGGATGAGAGGCCGACAAAGGGGTGCACCTCGACGAAGCTCGACCCGCTTCAAGCGGCCGAGTTAAGAACGGAAAAGCCTATGTCGGCACCTGGTATACTTTCATGACCACAAATTCTCGACCTCGCTGCAGCCAAAGTTGAGATCGCAGAAGGGCGATCGAGACCTTGTTGGAAAGGCCTATCCTTCCCCTCCAGCTTGCACCCCCCCGCGTTGCACCCCCATAGAAGTGCGTCACCTAGCGATTGTTTGAATAAAGGTAGTTTTCGCATAAATGTGACGTCACAATGCCTGGGGTTAGGTCGGTGGGGTCAAAGTGAGTGGAAAGTTAAATGCCTTGTGAATATTCGTGCCAAGTTTCAAATCGACAGATCAAGTACATTTCGGATGAGAGGCCGACAAAGGGGTGCACCTCGACGAAGCTCGACCCGCTTCAAGCGGCCGAGTTAAGAACGGAAAAGCCTATGTCGGCACCTGGTATACTTTCATGACCACAAATTCTCGACCTCGCTGCAGCCAAAGTTGAGATCGCAGAAGGGCGATCGAGACCTTGTTGGAAAGGCCTATCCTTCCCCTCCAGCTTGCACCCCCCCGCGTTGCACCCCCATAGAAGTGCGTCACCTAGCGATTGTTTGAATAAAGGTAGTTTTCGCATAAATGTGACGTCACAATGCCTGGGGTTAGGTCGGTGGGGTCAAAGTGAGTGGAAAGTTAAATGCCTTGTGAATATTCGTGCCAAGTTTCAAATCGACAGATCAAGTACATTTCGGATGAGAGGCCGACAAAGGGGTGCACCTCGACGAAGCTCGACCCGCTTCAAGCGGCCGAGTTAAGAACGGAAAAGCCTATGTCGGCACCTGGTATACTTTCATGACCACAAATTCTCGACCTCGCTGCAGCCAAAGTTGAGATCGCAGAAGGGCGATCGAGACCTTGTTGGAAAGGCCTATCCTTCCCCTCCAGCTTGCACCCCCCCGCGTTGCACCCCCATAGAAGTGCGTCACCTAGCGATTGTTTGAATAAAGGTAGTTTTCGCATAAATGTGACGTCACAATGCCTGGGGTTAGGTCGGTGGGGTCAAAGTGAGTGGAAAGTTAAATGCCTTGTGAATATTCGTGCCAAGTTTCAAATCGACAGATCAAGTACATTTCGGATGAGAGGCCGACAAAGGGGTGCACCTCGACGAAGCTCGACCCGCTTCAAGCGGCCGAGTTAAGAACGGAAAAGCCTATGTCGGCACCTGGTATACTTTCATGACCACAAATTCTCGACCTCGCTGCAGCCAAAGTTGAGATCGCAGAAGGGCGATCGAGACCTTGTTGGAAAGGCCTATCCTTCCCCTCCAGCTTGCACCCCCCCGCGTTGCACCCCCATAGAAGTGCGTCACCTAGCGATTGTTTGAATAAAGGTAGTTTTCGCATAAATGTGACGTCACAATGCCTGGGGTTAGGTCGGTGGGGTCAAAGTGAGTGGAAAGTTAAATGCCTTGTGAATATTCGTGCCAAGTTTCAAATCGACAGATCAAGTACATTTCGGATGAGAGGCCGACAAAGGGGTGCACCTCGACGAAGCTCGACCCGCTTCAAGCGGCCGAGTTAAGAACGGAAAAGCCTATGTCGGCACCTGGTATACTTTCATGACCACAAATTCTCGACCTCGCTGCAGCCAAAGTTGAGATCGCAGAAGGGCGATCGAGACCTTGTTGGAAAGGCCTATCCTTCCCCTCCAGCTTGCACCCCCCCGCGTTGCACCCCCATAGAAGTGCGTCACCTAGCGATTGTTTGAATAAAGGTAGTTTTCGCATAAATGTGACGTCACAATGCCTGGGGTTAGGTCGGTGGGGTCAAAGTGAGTGGAAAGTTAAATGCCTTGTGAATATTCGTGCCAAGTTTCAAATCGACAGATCAAGTACATTTCGGATGAGAGGCCGACAAAGGGGTGCACCTCGACGAAGCTCGACCCGCTTCAAGCGGCCGAGTTAAGAACGGAAAAGCCTATGTCGGCACCTGGTATACTTTCATGACCACAAATTCTCGACCTCGCTGCAGCCAAAGTTGAGATCGCAGAAGGGCGATCGAGACCTTGTTGGAAAGGCCTATCCTTCCCCTCCAGCTTGCACCCCCCCGCGTTGCACCCCCATAGAAGTGCGTCACCTAGCGATTGTTTGAATAAAGGTAGTTTTCGCATAAATGTGACGTCACAATGCCTGGGGTTAGGTCGGTGGGGTCAAAGTGAGTGGAAAGTTAAATGCCTTGTGAATATTCGTGCCAAGTTTCAAATCGACAGATCAAGTACATTTCGGATGAGAGGCCGACAAAGGGGTGCACCTCGACGAAGCTCGACCCGCTTCAAGCGGCCGAGTTAAGAACGGAAAAGCCTATGTCGGCACCTGGTATACTTTCATGACCACAAATTCTCGACCTCGCTGCAGCCAAAGTTGAGATCGCAGAAGGGCGATCGAGACCTTGTTGGAAAGGCCTATCCTTCCCCTCCAGCTTGCACCCCCCCGCGTTGCACCCCCATAGAAGTGCGTCACCTAGCGATTGTTTGAATAAAGGTAGTTTTCGCATAAATGTGACGTCACAATGCCTGGGGTTAGGTCGGTGGGGTCAAAGTGAGTGGAAAGTTAAATGCCTTGTGAATATTCGTGCCAAGTTTCAAATCGACAGATCAAGTACATTTCGGATGAGAGGCCGACAAAGGGGTGCACCTCGACGAAGCTCGACCCGCTTCAAGCGGCCGAGTTAAGAACGGAAAAGCCTATGTCGGCACCTGGTATACTTTCATGACCACAAATTCTCGACCTCGCTGCAGCCAAAGTTGAGATCGCAGAAGGGCGATCGAGACCTTGTTGGAAAGGCCTATCCTTCCCCTCCAGCTTGCACCCCCCCGCGTTGCACCCCCATAGAAGTGCGTCACCTAGCGATTGTTTGAATAAAGGTAGTTTTCGCATAAATGTGACGTCACAATGCCTGGGGTTAGGTCGGTGGGGTCAAAGTGAGTGGAAAGTTAAATGCCTTGTGAATATTCGTGCCAAGTTTCAAATCGACAGATCAAGTACATTTCGGATGAGAGGCCGACAAAGGGGTGCACCTCGACGAAGCTCGACCCGCTTCAAGCGGCCGAGTTAAGAACGGAAAAGCCTATGTCGGCACCTGGTATACTTTCATGACCACAAATTCTCGACCTCGCTGCAGCCAAAGTTGAGATCGCAGAAGGGCGATCGAGACCTTGTTGGAAAGGCCTATCCTTCCCCTCCAGCTTGCACCCCCCCGCGTTGCACCCCCATAGAAGTGCGTCACCTAGCGATTGTTTGAATAAAGGTAGTTTTCGCATAAATGTGACGTCACAATGCCTGGGGTTAGGTCGGTGGGGTCAAAGTGAGTGGAAAGTTAAATGCCTTGTGAATATTCGTGCCAAGTTTCAAATCGACAGATCAAGTACATTTCGGATGAGAGGCCGACAAAGGGGTGCACCTCGACGAAGCTCGACCCGCTTCAAGCGGCCGAGTTAAGAACGGAAAAGCCTATGTCGGCACCTGGTATACTTTCATGACCACAAATTCTCGACCTCGCTGCAGCCAAAGTTGAGATCGCAGAAGGGCGATCGAGACCTTGTTGGAAAGGCCTATCCTTCCCCTCCAGCTTGCACCCCCCCGCGTTGCACCCCCATAGAAGTGCGTCACCTAGCGATTGTTTGAATAAAGGTAGTTTTCGCATAAATGTGACGTCACAATGCCTGGGGTTAGGTCGGTGGGGTCAAAGTGAGTGGAAAGTTAAATGCCTTGTGAATATTCGTGCCAAGTTTCAAATCGACAGATCAAGTACATTTCGGATGAGAGGCCGACAAAGGGGTGCACCTCGACGAAGCTCGACCCGCTTCAAGCGGCCGAGTTAAGAACGGAAAAGCCTATGTCGGCACCTGGTATACTTTCATGACCACAAATTCTCGACCTCGCTGCAGCCAAAGTTGAGATCGCAGAAGGGCGATCGAGACCTTGTTGGAAAGGCCTATCCTTCCCCTCCAGCTTGCACCCCCCCGCGTTGCACCTCCATAGAAGTGCGTCACCTAGCGATTGTTTGAATAAAGGTAGTTTTCGCATAAATGTGACGTCACAATGCCTGGGGTTAGGTCGGTGGGGTCAAAGTGAGTGGAAAGTTAAATGCCTTGTGAATATTCGTGCCAAGTTTCAAATCGACAGATCAAGTACATTTCGGATGAGAGGCCGACAAAGGGGTGCACCTCGACGAAGCTCGACCCGCTTCAAGCGGCCGAGTTAAGAACGGAAAAGCCTATGTCGGCACCTGGTATACTTTCATGACCACAAATTCTCGACCTCGCTGCAGCCAAAGTTGAGATCGCAGAAGGGCGATCGAGACCTTGTTGGAAAGGCCTATCCTTCCCCTCCAGCTTGCACCCCCCCGCGTTGCACCCCCATAGAAGTGCGTCACCTAGCGATTGTTTGAATAAAGGTAGTTTTCGCATAAATGTGACGTCACAATGCCTGGGGTTAGGTCGGTGGGGTCAAAGTGAGTGGAAAGTTAAATGCCTTGTGAATATTCGTGCCAAGTTTCAAATCGACAGATCAAGTACATTTCGGATGAGAGGCCGACAAAGGGGTGCACCTCGACGAAGCTCGACCCGCTTCAAGCGGCCGAGTTAAGAACGGAAAAGCCTATGTCGGCACCTGGTATACTTTCATGACCACAAATTCTCGACCTCGCTGCAGCCAAAGTTGAGATCGCAGAAGGGCGATCGAGACCTTGTTGGAAAGGCCTATCCTTCCCCTCCAGCTTGCACCCCCCCGCGTTGCACCCCCATAGAAGTGCGTCACCTAGCGATTGTTTGAATAAAGGTAGTTTTCGCATAAATGTGACGTCACAATGCCTGGGGTTAGGTCGGTGGGGTCAAAGTGAGTGGAAAGTTAAATGCCTTGTGAATATTCGTGCCAAGTTTCAAATCGACAGATCAAGTACATTTCGGATGAGAGGCCGACAAAGGGGTGCACCTCGACGAAGCTCGACCCGCTTCAAGCGGCCGAGTTAAGAACGGAAAAGCCTATGTCGGCACCTGGTATACTTTCATGACCACAAATTCTCGACCTCGCTGCAGCCAAAGTTGAGATCGCAGAAGGGCGATCGAGACCTTGTTGGAAAGGCCTATCCTTCCCCTCCAGCTTGCACCCCCCCGCGTTGCACCCCCATAGAAGTGCGTCACCTAGCGATTGTTTGAATAAAGGTAGTTTTCGCATAAATGTGACGTCACAATGCCTGGGGTTAGGTCGGTGGGGTCAAAGTGAGTGGAAAGTTAAATGCCTTGTGAATATTCGTGCCAAGTTTCAAATCGACAGATCAAGTACATTTCGGATGAGAGGCCGACAAAGGGGTGCACCTCGACGAAGCTCGACCCGCTTCAAGCGGCCGAGTTAAGAACGGAAAAGCCTATGTCGGCACCTGGTATACTTTCATGACCACAAATTCTCGACCTCGCTGCAGCCAAAGTTGAGATCGCAGAAGGGCGATCGAGACCTTGTTGGAAAGGCCTATCCTTCCCCTCCAGCTTGCACCCCCCCGCGTTGCACCCCCATAGAAGTGCGTCACCTAGCGATTGTTTGAATAAAGGTAGTTTTCGCATAAATGTGACGTCACAATGCCTGGGGTTAGGTCGGTGGGGTCAAAGTGAGTGGAAAGTTAAATGCCTTGTGAATATTCGTGCCAAGTTTCAAATCGACAGATCAAGTACATTTCGGATGAGAGGCCGACAAAGGGGTGCACCTCGACGAAGCTCGACCCGCTTCAAGCGGCCGAGTTAAGAACGGAAAAGCCTATGTCGGCACCTGGTATACTTTCATGACCACAAATTCTCGACCTCGCTGCAGCCAAAGTTGAGATCGCAGAAGGGCGATCGAGACCTTGTTGGAAAGGCCTATCCTTCCCCTCCAGCTTGCACCCCCCCGCGTTGCACCCCCATAGAAGTGCGTCACCTAGCGATTGTTTGAATAAAGGTAGTTTTCGCATAAATGTGACGTCACAATGCCTGGGGTTAGGTCGGTGGGGTCAAAGTGAGTGGAAAGTTAAATGCCTTGTGAATATTCGTGCCAAGTTTCAAATCGACAGATCAAGTACATTTCGGATGAGAGGCCGACAAAGGGGTGCACCTCGACGAAGCTCGACCCGCTTCAAGCGGCCGAGTTAAGAACGGAAAAGCCTATGTCGGCACCTGGTATACTTTCATGACCACAAATTCTCGACCTCGCTGCAGCCAAAGTTGAGATCGCAGAAGGGCGATCGAGACCTTGTTGGAAAGGCCTATCCTTCCCCTCCAGCTTGCACCCCCCCGCGTTGCACCCCCATAGAAGTGCGTCACCTAGCGATTGTTTGAATAAAGGTAGTTTTCGCATAAATGTGACGTCACAATGCCTGGGGTTAGGTCGGTGGGGTCAAAGTGAGTGGAAAGTTAAATGCCTTGTGAATATTCGTGCCAAGTTTCAAATCGACAGATCAAGTACATTTCGGATGAGAGGCCGACAAAGGGGTGCACCTCGACGAAGCTCGACCCGCTTCAAGCGGCCGAGTTAAGAACGGAAAAGCCTATGTCGGCACCTGGTATACTTTCATGACCACAAATTCTCGACCTCGCTGCAGCCAAAGTTGAGATCGCAGAAGGGCGATCGAGACCTTGTTGGAAAGGCCTATCCTTCCCCTCCAGCTTGCACCCCCCCGCGTTGCACCCCCATAGAAGTGCGTCACCTAGCGATTGTTTGAATAAAGGTAGTTTTCGCATAAATGTGACGTCACAATGCCTGGGGTTAGGTCGGTGGGGTCAAAGTGAGTGGAAAGTTAAATGCCTTGTGAATATTCGTGCCAAGTTTCAAATCGACAGATCAAGTACATTTCGGATGAGAGGCCGACAAAGGGGTGCACCTCGACGAAGCTCGACCCGCTTCAAGCGGCCGAGTTAAGAACGGAAAAGCCTATGTCGGCACCTGGTATACTTTCATGACCACAAATTCTCGACCTCGCTGCAGCCAAAGTTGAGATCGCAGAAGGGCGATCGAGACCTTGTTGGAAAGGCCTATCCTTCCCCTCCAGCTTGCACCCCCCCGCGTTGCACCCCCATAGAAGTGCGTCACCTAGCGATTGTTTGAATAAAGGTAGTTTTCGCATAAATGTGACGTCACAATGCCTGGGGTTAGGTCGGTGGGGTCAAAGTGAGTGGAAAGTTAAATGCCTTGTGAATATTCGTGCCAAGTTTCAAATCGACAGATCAAGTACATTTCGGATGAGAGGCCGACAAAGGGGTGCACCTCGACGAAGCTCGACCCGCTTCAAGCGGCCGAGTTAAGAACGGAAAAGCCTATGTCGGCACCTGGTATACTTTCATGACCACAAATTCTCGACCTCGCTGCAGCCAAAGTTGAGATCGCAGAAGGGCGATCGAGACCTTGTTGGAAAGGCCTATCCTTCCCCTCCAGCTTGCACCCCCCCGCGTTGCACCCCCATAGAAGTGCGTCACCTAGCGATTGTTTGAATAAAGGTAGTTTTCGCATAAATGTGACGTCACAATGCCTGGGGTTAGGTCGGTGGGGTCAAAGTGAGTGGAAAGTTAAATGCCTTGTGAATATTCGTGCCAAGTTTCAAATCGACAGATCAAGTACATTTCGGATGAGAGGCCGACAAAGGGGTGCACCTCGACGAAGCTCGACCCGCTTCAAGCGGCCGAGTTAAGAACGGAAAAGCCTATGTCGGCACCTGGTATACTTTCATGACCACAAATTCTCGACCTCGCTGCAGCCAAAGTTGAGATCGCAGAAGGGCGATCGAGACCTTGTTGGAAAGGCCTATCCTTCCCCTCCAGCTTGCACCCCCCCGCGTTGCACCCCCATAGAAGTGCGTCACCTAGCGATTGTTTGAATAAAGGTAGTTTTCGCATAAATGTGACGTCACAATGCCTGGGGTTAGGTCGGTGGGGTCAAAGTGAGTGGAAAGTTAAATGCCTTGTGAATATTCGTGCCAAGTTTCAAATCGACAGATCAAGTACATTTCGGAT
>NW_027649053.1:0-16812 GCF_965637545.1 Phallusia mammillata
GGGAGGGCAAAGTGAGGGGGTGCAAGGTCGAGAGGAGGGATAGACCTTTCCAACGGTACCCGGATTGTCGCTCTGCGCGTTCTACTTTTTGCGTAGTGGGCTCGCGAATTCTGGTCAAGAAAGTACACTTGGTGCAAGCATAGGCCTTTTACGTTGTTGAAGTCCGCGATTGCGTCACTTCGAGATGCCCCCCTTGGGGCAGCTCTTAACGACACACCTTTTGAGGTATCAATTCGAAATTTTGTACGAACTATCAAGAAGTATTACTCTTTCCATCGAGCGCGGTCCCATAATTTTACCATAATCGTTGTGACGTCACAATGCGACGAAAATCACCTTTGTTTAAACAATCGCTGGGTGGCGCACGTCCTTGGGAGGGCAAAGTGAGGGGGTGCAAGGTCGAGAGGAGGGATAGACCTTTCCAACGGTACCCGGATTGTCGCTCTGCGCGTTCTACTTTTTGCGTAGTGGGCTCGCGAATTCTGGTCAAGAAAGTACACTTGGTGCAAGCATAGGCCTTTTACGTTGTTGAAGTCCGCGATTGCGTCACTTCGAGATGCCCCCCTTGGGGCAGCTCTTAACGACACACCTTTTGAGGTATCAATTCGAAATTTTGTACGAACTATCAAGAAGTATTACTCTTTCCATCGAGCGCGGTCCCATAATTTTACCATAATCCGTTGTGACGTCACAATGCGACGAAAATCACCTTTGTTTAAACAATCGCTGGGTGGCGCACGTCCTTGGGAGGGCAAAGTGAGGGGGTGCAAGGTCGAGAGGAGGGATAGACCTTTCCAACGGTACCCGGATTGTCGCTCTGCGCGTTCTACTTTTTGCGTAGTGGGCTCGCGAATTCTGGTCAAGAAAGTACACTTGGTGCAAGCATAGGCCTTTTACGTTGTTGAAGTCCGCGATTGCGTCACTTCGAGATGCCCCCCTTGGGGCAGCTCTTAACGACACACCTTTTGAGGTATCAATTCGAAATTTTGTACGAACTATCAAGAAGTATTACTCTTTCCATCGAGCGCGGTCCCATAATTTTACCATAATCCGTTGTGACGTCACAATGCGACGAAAATCACCTTTGTTTAAACAATCGCTGGGTGGCGCACGTCCTTGGGAGGGCAAAGTGAGGGGGTGCAAGGTCGAGAGGAGGGATAGACCTTTCCAACGGTACCCGGATTGTCGCTCTGCGCGTTCTACTTTTTGCGTAGTGGGCTCGCGAATTCTGGTCAAGAAAGTACACTTGGTGCAAGCATAGGCCTTTTACGTTGTTGAAGTCCGCGATTGCGTCACTTCGAGATGCCCCCCTTGGGGCAGCTCTTAACGACACACCTTTTGAGGTATCAATTCGAAATTTTGTACGAACTATCAAGAAGTATTACTCTTTCCATCGAGCGCGGTCCCATAATTTTACCATAATCCGTTGTGACGTCACAATGCGACGAAAATCACCTTTGTTTAAACAATCGCTGGGTGGCGCACGTCCTTGGGAGGGCAAAGTGAGGGGGTGCAAGGTCGAGAGGAGGGATAGACCTTTCCAACGGTACCCGGATTGTCGCTCTGCGCGTTCTACTTTTTGCGTAGTGGGCTCGCGAATTCTGGTCAAGAAAGTACACTTGGTGCAAGCATAGGCCTTTTACGTTGTTGAAGTCCGCGATTGCGTCACTTCGAGATGCCCCCCTTGGGGCAGCTCTTAACGACACACCTTTTGAGGTATCAATTCGAAATTTTGTACGAACTATCAAGAAGTATTACTCTTTCCATCGAGCGCGGTCCCATAATTTTACCATAATCCGTTGTGACGTCACAATGCGACGAAAATCACCTTTGTTTAAACAATCGCTGGGTGGCGCACGTCCTTGGGAGGGCAAAGTGAGGGGGTGCAAGGTCGAGAGGAGGGATAGACCTTTCCAACGGTACCCGGATTGTCGCTCTGCGCGTTCTACTTTTTGCGTAGTGGGCTCGCGAATTCTGGTCAAGAAAGTACACTTGGTGCAAGCATAGGCCTTTTACGTTGTTGAAGTCCGCGATTGCGTCACTTCGAGATGCCCCCCTTGGGGCAGCTCTTAACGACACACCTTTTGAGGTATCAATTCGAAATTTTGTACGAACTATCAAGAAGTATTACTCTTTCCATCGAGCGCGGTCCCATAATTTTACCATAATCCGTTGTGACGTCACAATGCGACGAAAATCACCTTTGTTTAAACAATCGCTGGGTGGCGCACGTCCTTGGGAGGGCAAAGTGAGGGGGTGCAAGGTCGAGAGGAGGGATAGACCTTTCCAACGGTACCCGGATTGTCGCTCTGCGCGTTCTACTTTTTGCGTAGTGGGCTCGCGAATTCTGGTCAAGAAAGTACACTTGGTGCAAGCATAGGCCTTTTACGTTGTTGAAGTCCGCGATTGCGTCACTTCGAGATGCCCCCCTTGGGGCAGCTCTTAACGACACACCTTTTGAGGTATCAATTCGAAATTTTGTACGAACTATCAAGAAGTATTACTCTTTCCATCGAGCGCGGTCCCATAATTTTACCATAATCCGTTGTGACGTCACAATGCGACGAAAATCACCTTTGTTTAAACAATCGCTGGGTGGCGCACGTCCTTGGGAGGGCAAAGTGAGGGGGTGCAAGGTCGAGAGGAGGGATAGACCTTTCCAACGGTACCCGGATTGTCGCTCTGCGCGTTCTACTTTTTGCGTAGTGGGCTCGCGAATTCTGGTCAAGAAAGTACACTTGGTGCAAGCATAGGCCTTTTACGTTGTTGAAGTCCGCGATTGCGTCACTTCGAGATGCCCCCCTTGGGGCAGCTCTTAACGACACACCTTTTGAGGTATCAATTCGAAATTTTGTACGAACTATCAAGAAGTATTACTCTTTCCATCGAGCGCGGTCCCATAATTTTACCATAATCCGTTGTGACGTCACAATGCGACGAAAATCACCTTTGTTTAAACAATCGCTGGGTGGCGCACGTCCTTGGGAGGGCAAAGTGAGGGGGTGCAAGGTCGAGAGGAGGGATAGACCTTTCCAACGGTACCCGGATTGTCGCTCTGCGCGTTCTACTTTTTGCGTAGTGGGCTCGCGAATTCTGGTCAAGAAAGTACACTTGGTGCAAGCATAGGCCTTTTACGTTGTTGAAGTCCGCGATTGCGTCACTTCGAGATGCCCCCCTTGGGGCAGCTCTTAACGACACACCTTTTGAGGTATCAATTCGAAATTTTGTACGAACTATCAAGAAGTATTACTCTTTCCATCGAGCGCGGTCCCATAATTTTACCATAATCCGTTGTGACGTCACAATGCGACGAAAATCACCTTTGTTTAAACAATCGCTGGGTGGCGCACGTCCTTGGGAGGGCAAAGTGAGGGGGTGCAAGGTCGAGAGGAGGGATAGACCTTTCCAACGGTACCCGGATTGTCGCTCTGCGCGTTCTACTTTTTGCGTAGTGGGCTCGCGAATTCTGGTCAAGAAAGTACACTTGGTGCAAGCATAGGCCTTTTACGTTGTTGAAGTCCGCGATTGCGTCACTTCGAGATGCCCCCCTTGGGGCAGCTCTTAACGACACACCTTTTGAGGTATCAATTCGAAATTTTGTACGAACTATCAAGAAGTATTACTCTTTCCATCGAGCGCGGTCCCATAATTTTACCATAATCCGTTGTGACGTCACAATGCGACGAAAATCACCTTTGTTTAAACAATCGCTGGGTGGCGCACGTCCTTGGGAGGGCAAAGTGAGGGGGTGCAAGGTCGAGAGGAGGGATAGACCTTTCCAACGGTACCCGGATTGTCGCTCTGCGCGTTCTACTTTTTGCGTAGTGGGCTCGCGAATTCTGGTCAAGAAAGTACACTTGGTGCAAGCATAGGCCTTTTACGTTGTTGAAGTCCGCGATTGCGTCACTTCGAGATGCCCCCCTTGGGGCAGCTCTTAACGACACACCTTTTGAGGTATCAATTCGAAATTTTGTACGAACTATCAAGAAGTATTACTCTTTCCATCGAGCGCGGTCCCATAATTTTACCATAATCCGTTGTGACGTCACAATGCGACGAAAATCACCTTTGTTTAAACAATCGCTGGGTGGCGCACGTCCTTGGGAGGGCAAAGTGAGGGGGTGCAAGGTCGAGAGGAGGGATAGACCTTTCCAACGGTACCCGGATTGTCGCTCTGCGCGTTCTACTTTTTGCGTAGTGGGCTCGCGAATTCTGGTCAAGAAAGTACACTTGGTGCAAGCATAGGCCTTTTACGTTGTTGAAGTCCGCGATTGCGTCACTTCGAGATGCCCCCCTTGGGGCAGCTCTTAACGACACACCTTTTGAGGTATCAATTCGAAATTTTGTACGAACTATCAAGAAGTATTACTCTTTCCATCGAGCGCGGTCCCATAATTTTACCATAATCCGTTGTGACGTCACAATGCGACGAAAATCACCTTTGTTTAAACAATCGCTGGGTGGCGCACGTCCTTGGGAGGGCAAAGTGAGGGGGTGCAAGGTCGAGAGGAGGGATAGACCTTTCCAACGGTACCCGGATTGTCGCTCTGCGCGTTCTACTTTTTGCGTAGTGGGCTCGCGAATTCTGGTCAAGAAAGTACACTTGGTGCAAGCATAGGCCTTTTACGTTGTTGAAGTCCGCGATTGCGTCACTTCGAGATGCCCCCCTTGGGGCAGCTCTTAACGACACACCTTTTGAGGTATCAATTCGAAATTTTGTACGAACTATCAAGAAGTATTACTCTTTCCATCGAGCGCGGTCCCATAATTTTACCATAATCCGTTGTGACGTCACAATGCGACGAAAATCACCTTTGTTTAAACAATCGCTGGGTGGCGCACGTCCTTGGGAGGGCAAAGTGAGGGGGTGCAAGGTCGAGAGGAGGGATAGACCTTTCCAACGGTACCCGGATTGTCGCTCTGCGCGTTCTACTTTTTGCGTAGTGGGCTCGCGAATTCTGGTCAAGAAAGTACACTTGGTGCAAGCATAGGCCTTTTACGTTGTTGAAGTCCGCGATTGCGTCACTTCGAGATGCCCCCCTTGGGGCAGCTCTTAACGACACACCTTTTGAGGTATCAATTCGAAATTTTGTACGAACTATCAAGAAGTATTACTCTTTCCATCGAGCGCGGTCCCATAATTTTACCATAATCCGTTGTGACGTCACAATGCGACGAAAATCACCTTTGTTTAAACAATCGCTGGGTGGCGCACGTCCTTGGGAGGGCAAAGTGAGGGGGTGCAAGGTCGAGAGGAGGGATAGACCTTTCCAACGGTACCCGGATTGTCGCTCTGCGCGTTCTACTTTTTGCGTAGTGGGCTCGCGAATTCTGGTCAAGAAAGTACACTTGGTGCAAGCATAGGCCTTTTACGTTGTTGAAGTCCGCGATTGCGTCACTTCGAGATGCCCCCCTTGGGGCAGCTCTTAACGACACACCTTTTGAGGTATCAATTCGAAATTTTGTACGAACTATCAAGAAGTATTACTCTTTCCATCGAGCGCGGTCCCATAATTTTACCATAATCCGTTGTGACGTCACAATGCGACGAAAATCACCTTTGTTTAAACAATCGCTGGGTGGCGCACGTCCTTGGGAGGGCAAAGTGAGGGGGTGCAAGGTCGAGAGGAGGGATAGACCTTTCCAACGGTACCCGGATTGTCGCTCTGCGCGTTCTACTTTTTGCGTAGTGGGCTCGCGAATTCTGGTCAAGAAAGTACACTTGGTGCAAGCATAGGCCTTTTACGTTGTTGAAGTCCGCGATTGCGTCACTTCGAGATGCCCCCCTTGGGGCAGCTCTTAACGACACACCTTTTGAGGTATCAATTCGAAATTTTGTACGAACTATCAAGAAGTTACTCTTTCCATCGAGCGCGGTCCCATAATTTTACCATAATCCGTTGTGACGTCACAATGCGACGAAAATCACCTTTGTTTAAACAATCGCTGGGTGGCGCACGTCCTTGGGAGGGCAAAGTGAGGGGGTGCAAGGTCGAGAGGAGGGATAGACCTTTCCAACGGTACCCGGATTGTCGCTCTGTGCGTTCTACTTTTTGCGTAGTGGGCTCGCGAATTCTGGTCAAGAAAGTACACTTGGTGCAAGCATAGGCCTTTTACGTTGTTGAAGTCCGCGATTGCGTCACTTCGAGATGCCCCCCTTGGGGCAGCTCTTAACGACACACCTTTTGAGGTATCAATTCGAAATTTTGTACGAACTATCAAGAAGTATTACTCTTTCCATCGAGCGCGGTCCCATAATTTTACCATAATCCGTTGTGACGTCACAATGCGACGAAAATCACCTTTGTTTAAACAATCGCTGGGTGGCGCACGTCCTTGGGAGGGCAAAGTGAGGGGGTGCAAGGTCGAGAGGAGGGATAGACCTTTCCAACGGTACCCGGATTGTCGCTCTGCGCGTTCTACTTTTTGCGTAGTGGGCTCGCGAATTCTGGTCAAGAAAGTACACTTGGTGCAAGCATAGGCCTTTTACGTTGTTGAAGTCCGCGATTGCGTCACTTCGAGATGCCCCCCTTGGGGCAGCTCTTAACGACACACCTTTTGAGGTATCAATTCGAAATTTTGTACGAACTATCAAGAAGTATTACTCTTTCCATCGAGCGCGGTCCCATAATTTTACCATAATCCGTTGTGACGTCACAATGCGACGAAAATCACCTTTGTTTAAACAATCGCTGGGTGGCGCACGTCCTTGGGAGGGCAAAGTGAGGGGGTGCAAGGTCGAGAGGAGGGATAGACCTTTCCAACGGTACCCGGATTGTCGCTCTGCGCGTTCTACTTTTTGCGTAGTGGGCTCGCGAATTCTGGTCAAGAAAGTACACTTGGTGCAAGCATAGGCCTTTTACGTTGTTGAAGTCCGCGATTGCGTCACTTCGAGATGCCCCCCTTGGGGCAGCTCTTAACGACACACCTTTTGAGGTATCAATTCGAAATTTTGTACGAACTATCAAGAAGTATTACTCTTTCCATCGAGCGCGGTCCCATAATTTTACCATAATCCGTTGTGACGTCACAATGCGACGAAAATCACCTTTGTTTAAACAATCGCTGGGTGGCGCACGTCCTTGGGAGGGCAAAGTGAGGGGGTGCAAGGTCGAGAGGAGGGATAGACCTTTCCAACGGTACCCGGATTGTCGCTCTGCGCGTTCTACTTTTTGCGTAGTGGGCTCGCGAATTCTGGTCAAGAAAGTACACTTGGTGCAAGCATAGGCCTTTTACGTTGTTGAAGTCCGCGATTGCGTCACTTCGAGATGCCCCCCTTGGGGCAGCTCTTAACGACACACCTTTTGAGGTATCAATTCGAAATTTTGTACGAACTATCAAGAAGTATTACTCTTTCCATCGAGCGCGGTCCCATAATTTTACCATAATCCGTTGTGACGTCACAATGCGACGAAAATCACCTTTGTTTAAACAATCGCTGGGTGGCGCACGTCCTTGGGAGGGCAAAGTGAGGGGGTGCAAGGTCGAGAGGAGGGATAGACCTTTCCAACGGTACCCGGATTGTCGCTCTGCGCGTTCTACTTTTTGCGTAGTGGGCTCGCGAATTCTGGTCAAGAAAGTACACTTGGTGCAAGCATAGGCCTTTTACGTTGTTGAAGTCCGCGATTGCGTCACTTCGAGATGCCCCCCTTGGGGCAGCTCTTAACGACACACCTTTTGAGGTATCAATTCGAAATTTTGTACGAACTATCAAGAAGTATTACTCTTTCCATCGAGCGCGGTCCCATAATTTTACCATAATCCGTTGTGACGTCACAATGCGACGAAAATCACCTTTGTTTAAACAATCGCTGGGTGGCGCACGTCCTTGGGAGGGCAAAGTGAGGGGGTGCAAGGTCGAGAGGAGGGATAGACCTTTCCAACGGTACCCGGATTGTCGCTCTGCGCGTTCTACTTTTTGCGTAGTGGGCTCGCGAATTCTGGTCAAGAAAGTACACTTGGTGCAAGCATAGGCCTTTTACGTTGTTGAAGTCCGCGATTGCGTCACTTCGAGATGCCCCCCTTGGGGCAGCTCTTAACGACACACCTTTTGAGGTATCAATTCGAAATTTTGTACGAACTATCAAGAAGTATTACTCTTTCCATCGAGCGCGGTCCCATAATTTTACCATAATCCGTTGTGACGTCACAATGCGACGAAAATCACCTTTGTTTAAACAATCGCTGGGTGGCGCACGTCCTTGGGAGGGCAAAGTGAGGGGGTGCAAGGTCGAGAGGAGGGATAGACCTTTCCAACGGTACCCGGATTGTCGCTCTGCGCGTTCTACTTTTTGCGTAGTGGGCTCGCGAATTCTGGTCAAGAAAGTACACTTGGTGCAAGCATAGGCCTTTTACGTTGTTGAAGTCCGCGATTGCGTCACTTCGAGATGCCCCCCTTGGGGCAGCTCTTAACGACACACCTTTTGAGGTATCAATTCGAAATTTTGTACGAACTATCAAGAAGTATTACTCTTTCCATCGAGCGCGGTCCCATAATTTTACCATAATCCGTTGTGACGTCACAATGCGACGAAAATCACCTTTGTTTAAACAATCGCTGGGTGGCGCACGTCCTTGGGAGGGCAAAGTGAGGGGGTGCAAGGTCGAGAGGAGGGATAGACCTTTCCAACGGTACCCGGATTGTCGCTCTGCGCGTTCTACTTTTTGCGTAGTGGGCTCGCGAATTCTGGTCAAGAAAGTACACTTGGTGCAAGCATAGGCCTTTTACGTTGTTGAAGTCCGCGATTGCGTCACTTCGAGATGCCCCCCTTGGGGCAGCTCTTAACGACACACCTTTTGAGGTATCAATTCGAAATTTTGTACGAACTATCAAGAAGTATTACTCTTTCCATCGAGCGCGGTCCCATAATTTTACCATAATCCGTTGTGACGTCACAATGCGACGAAAATCACCTTTGTTTAAACAATCGCTGGGTGGCGCACGTCCTTGGGAGGGCAAAGTGAGGGGGTGCAAGGTCGAGAGGAGGGATAGACCTTTCCAACGGTACCCGGATTGTCGCTCTGCGCGTTCTACTTTTTGCGTAGTGGGCTCGCGAATTCTGGTCAAGAAAGTACACTTGGTGCAAGCATAGGCCTTTTACGTTGTTGAAGTCCGCGATTGCGTCACTTCGAGATGCCCCCCTTGGGGCAGCTCTTAACGACACACCTTTTGAGGTATCAATTCGAAATTTTGTACGAACTATCAAGAAGTATTACTCTTTCCATCGAGCGCGGTCCCATAATTTTACCATAATCCGTTGTGACGTCACAATGCGACGAAAATCACCTTTGTTTAAACAATCGCTGGGTGGCGCACGTCCTTGGGAGGGCAAAGTGAGGGGGTGCAAGGTCGAGAGGAGGGATAGACCTTTCCAACGGTACCCGGATTGTCGCTCTGCGCGTTCTACTTTTTGCGTAGTGGGCTCGCGAATTCTGGTCAAGAAAGTACACTTGGTGCAAGCATAGGCCTTTTACGTTGTTGAAGTCCGCGATTGCGTCACTTCGAGATGCCCCCCTTGGGGCAGCTCTTAACGACACACCTTTTGAGGTATCAATTCGAAATTTTGTACGAACTATCAAGAAGTATTACTCTTTCCATCGAGCGCGGTCCCATAATTTTACCATAATCCGTTGTGACGTCACAATGCGACGAAAATCACCTTTGTTTAAACAATCGCTGGGTGGCGCACGTCCTTGGGAGGGCAAAGTGAGGGGGTGCAAGGTCGAGAGGAGGGATAGACCTTTCCAACGGTACCCGGATTGTCGCTCTGCGCGTTCTACTTTTTGCGTAGTGGGCTCGCGAATTCTGGTCAAGAAAGTACACTTGGTGCAAGCATAGGCCTTTTACGTTGTTGAAGTCCGCGATTGCGTCACTTCGAGATGCCCCCCTTGGGGCAGCTCTTAACGACACACCTTTTGAGGTATCAATTCGAAATTTTGTACGAACTATCAAGAAGTATTACTCTTTCCATCGAGCGCGGTCCCATAATTTTACCATAATCCGTTGTGACGTCACAATGCGACGAAAATCACCTTTGTTTAAACAATCGCTGGGTGGCGCACGTCCTTGGGAGGGCAAAGTGAGGGGGTGCAAGGTCGAGAGGAGGGATAGACCTTTCCAACGGTACCCGGATTGTCGCTCTGCGCGTTCTACTTTTTGCGTAGTGGGCTCGCGAATTCTGGTCAAGAAAGTACACTTGGTGCAAGCATAGGCCTTTTACGTTGTTGAAGTCCGCGATTGCGTCACTTCGAGATGCCCCCCTTGGGGCAGCTCTTAACGACACACCTTTTGAGGTATCAATTCGAAATTTTGTACGAACTATCAAGAAGTATTACTCTTTCCATCGAGCGCGGTCCCATAATTTTACCATAATCCGTTGTGACGTCACAATGCGACGAAAATCACCTTTGTTTAAACAATCGCTGGGTGGCGCACGTCCTTGGGAGGGCAAAGTGAGGGGGTGCAAGGTCGAGAGGAGGGATAGACCTTTCCAACGGTACCCGGATTGTCGCTCTGCGCGTTCTACTTTTTGCGTAGTGGGCTCGCGAATTCTGGTCAAGAAAGTACACTTGGTGCAAGCATAGGCCTTTTACGTTGTTGAAGTCCGCGATTGCGTCACTTCGAGATGCCCCCCTTGGGGCAGCTCTTAACGACACACCTTTTGAGGTATCAATTCGAAATTTTGTACGAACTATCAAGAAGTATTACTCTTTCCATCGAGCGCGGTCCCATAATTTTACCATAATCCGTTGTGACGTCACAATGCGACGAAAATCACCTTTGTTTAAACAATCGCTGGGTGGCGCACGTCCTTGGGAGGGCAAAGTGAGGGGGTGCAAGGTCGAGAGGAGGGATAGACCTTTCCAACGGTACCCGGATTGTCGCTCTGCGCGTTCTACTTTTTGCGTAGTGGGCTCGCGAATTCTGGTCAAGAAAGTACACTTGGTGCAAGCATAGGCCTTTTACGTTGTTGAAGTCCGCGATTGCGTCACTTCGAGATGCCCCCCTTGGGGCAGCTCTTAACGACACACCTTTTGAGGTATCAATTCGAAATTTTGTACGAACTATCAAGAAGTATTACTCTTTCCATCGAGCGCGGTCCCATAATTTTACCATAATCCGTTGTGACGTCACAATGCGACGAAAATCACCTTTGTTTAAACAATCGCTGGGTGGCGCACGTCCTTGGGAGGGCAAAGTGAGGGGGTGCAAGGTCGAGAGGAGGGATAGACCTTTCCAACGGTACCCGGATTGTCGCTCTGCGCGTTCTACTTTTTGCGTAGTGGGCTCGCGAATTCTGGTCAAGAAAGTACACTTGGTGCAAGCATAGGCCTTTTACGTTGTTGAAGTCCGCGATTGCGTCACTTCGAGATGCCCCCCTTGGGGCAGCTCTTAACGACACACCTTTTGAGGTATCAATTCGAAATTTTGTACGAACTATCAAGAAGTATTACTCTTTCCATCGAGCGCGGTCCCATAATTTTACCATAATCCGTTGTGACGTCACAATGCGACGAAAATCACCTTTGTTTAAACAATCGCTGGGTGGCGCACGTCCTTGGGAGGGCAAAGTGAGGGGGTGCAAGGTCGAGAGGAGGGATAGACCTTTCCAACGGTACCCGGATTGTCGCTCTGCGCGTTCTACTTTTTGCGTAGTGGGCTCGCGAATTCTGGTCAAGAAAGTACACTTGGTGCAAGCATAGGCCTTTTACGTTGTTGAAGTCCGCGATTGCGTCACTTCGAGATGCCCCCCTTGGGGCAGCTCTTAACGACACACCTTTTGAGGTATCAATTCGAAATTTTGTACGAACTATCAAGAAGTATTACTCTTTCCATCGAGCGCGGTCCCATAATTTTACCATAATCCGTTGTGACGTCACAATGCGACGAAAATCACCTTTGTTTAAACAATCGCTGGGTGGCGCACGTCCTTGGGAGGGCAAAGTGAGGGGGTGCAAGGTCGAGAGGAGGGATAGACCTTTCCAACGGTACCCGGATTGTCGCTCTGCGCGTTCTACTTTTTGCGTAGTGGGCTCGCGAATTCTGGTCAAGAAAGTACACTTGGTGCAAGCATAGGCCTTTTACGTTGTTGAAGTCCGCGATTGCGTCACTTCGAGATGCCCCCCTTGGGGCAGCTCTTAACGACACACCTTTTGAGGTATCAATTCGAAATTTTGTACGAACTATCAAGAAGTATTACTCTTTCCATCGAGCGCGGTCCCATAATTTTACCATAATCCGTTGTGACGTCACAATGCGACGAAAATCACCTTTGTTTAAACAATCGCTGGGTGGCGCACGTCCTTGGGAGGGCAAAGTGAGGGGGTGCAAGGTCGAGAGGAGGGATAGACCTTTCCAACGGTACCCGGATTGTCGCTCTGCGCGTTCTACTTTTTGCGTAGTGGGCTCGCGAATTCTGGTCAAGAAAGTACACTTGGTGCAAGCATAGGCCTTTTACGTTGTTGAAGTCCGCGATTGCGTCACTTCGAGATGCCCCCCTTGGGGCAGCTCTTAACGACACACCTTTTGAGGTATCAATTCGAAATTTTGTACGAACTATCAAGAAGTATTACTCTTTCCATCGAGCGCGGTCCCATAATTTTACCATAATCCGTTGTGACGTCACAATGCGACGAAAATCACCTTTGTTTAAACAATCGCTGGGTGGCGCACGTCCTTGGGAGGGCAAAGTGAGGGGGTGCAAGGTCGAGAGGAGGGATAGACCTTTCCAACGGTACCCGGATTGTCGCTCTGCGCGTTCTACTTTTTGCGTAGTGGGCTCGCGAATTCTGGTCAAGAAAGTACACTTGGTGCAAGCATAGGCCTTTTACGTTGTTGAAGTCCGCGATTGCGTCACTTCGAGATGCCCCCCTTGGGGCAGCTCTTAACGACACACCTTTTGAGGTATCAATTCGAAATTTTGTACGAACTATCAAGAAGTATTACTCTTTCCATCGAGCGCGGTCCCATAATTTTACCATAATCCGTTGTGACGTCACAATGCGACGAAAATCACCTTTGTTTAAACAATCGCTGGGTGGCGCACGTCCTTGGGAGGGCAAAGTGAGGGGGTGCAAGGTCGAGAGGAGGGATAGACCTTTCCAACGGTACCCGGATTGTCGCTCTGCGCGTTCTACTTTTTGCGTAGTGGGCTCGCGAATTCTGGTCAAGAAAGTACACTTGGTGCAAGCATAGGCCTTTTACGTTGTTGAAGTCCGCGATTGCGTCACTTCGAGATGCCCCCCTTGGGGCAGCTCTTAACGACACACCTTTTGAGGTATCAATTCGAAATTTTGTACGAACTATCAAGAAGTATTACTCTTTCCATCGAGCGCGGTCCCATAATTTTACCATAATCCGTTGTGACGTCACAATGCGACGAAAATCACCTTTGTTTAAACAATCGCTGGGTGGCGCACGTCCTTGGGAGGGCAAAGTGAGGGGGTGCAAGGTCGAGAGGAGGGATAGACCTTTCCAACGGTACCCGGATTGTCGCTCTGCGCGTTCTACTTTTTGCGTAGTGGGCTCGCGAATTCTGGTCAAGAAAGTACACTTGGTGCAAGCATAGGCCTTTTACGTTGTTGAAGTCCGCGATTGCGTCACTTCGAGATGCCCCCCTTGGGGCAGCTCTTAACGACACACCTTTTGAGGTATCAATTCGAAATTTTGTACGAACTATCAAGAAGTATTACTCTTTCCATCGAGCGCGGTCCCATAATTTTACCATAATCCGTTGTGACGTCACAATGCGACGAAAATCACCTTTGTTTAAACAATCGCTGGGTGGCGCACGTCCTTGGGAGGGCAAAGTGAGGGGGTGCAAGGTCGAGAGGAGGGATAGACCTTTCCAACGGTACCCGGATTGTCGCTCTGCGCGTTCTACTTTTTGCGTAGTGGGCTCGCGAATTCTGGTCAAGAAAGTACACTTGGTGCAAGCATAGGCCTTTTACGTTGTTGAAGTCCGCGATTGCGTCACTTCGAGATGCCCCCCTTGGGGCAGCTCTTAACGACACACCTTTTGAGGTATCAATTCGAAATTTTGTACGAACTATCAAGAAGTATTACTCTTTCCATCGAGCGCGGTCCCATAATTTTACCATAATCCGTTGTGACGTCACAATGCGACGAAAATCACCTTTGTTTAAACAATCGCTGGGTGGCGCACGTCCTTGGGAGGGCAAAGTGAGGGGGTGCAAGGTCGAGAGGAGGGATAGACCTTTCCAACGGTACCCGGATTGTCGCTCTGCGCGTTCTACTTTTTGCGTAGTGGGCTCGCGAATTCTGGTCAAGAAAGTACACTTGGTGCAAGCATAGGCCTTTTACGTTGTTGAAGTCCGCGATTGCGTCACTTCGAGATGCCCCCCTTGGGGCAGCTCTTAACGACACACCTTTTGAGGTATCAATTCGAAATTTTGTACGAACTATCAAGAAGTATTACTCTTTCCATCGAGCGCGGTCCCATAATTTTACCATAATCCGTTGTGACGTCACAATGCGACGAAAATCACCTTTGTTTAAACAATCGCTGGGTGGCGCACGTCCTTGGGAGGGCAAAGTGAGGGGGTGCAAGGTCGAGAGGAGGGATAGACCTTTCCAACGGTACCCGGATTGTCGCTCTGCGCGTTCTACTTTTTGCGTAGTGGGCTCGCGAATTCTGGTCAAGAAAGTACACTTGGTGCAAGCATAGGCCTTTTACGTTGTTGAAGTCCGCGATTGCGTCACTTCGAGATGCCCCCCTTGGGGCAGCTCTTAACGACACACCTTTTGAGGTATCAATTCGAAATTTTGTACGAACTATCAAGAAGTATTACTCTTTCCATCGAGCGCGGTCCCATAATTTTACCATAATCCGTTGTGACGTCACAATGCGACGAAAATCACCTTTGTTTAAACAATCGCTGGGTGGCGCACGTCCTTGGGAGGGCAAAGTGAGGGGGTGCAAGGTCGAGAGGAGGGATAGACCTTTCCAACGGTACCCGGATTGTCGCTCTGCGCGTTCTACTTTTTGCGTAGTGGGCTCGCGAATTCTGGTCAAGAAAGTACACTTGGTGCAAGCATAGGCCTTTTACGTTGTTGAAGTCCGCGATTGCGTCACTTCGAGATGCCCCCCTTGGGGCAGCTCTTAACGACACACCTTTTGAGGTATCAATTCGAAATTTTGTACGAACTATCAAGAAGTATTACTCTTTCCATCGAGCGCGGTCCCATAATTTTACCATAATCCGTTGTGACGTCACAATGCGACGAAAATCACCTTTGTTTAAACAATCGCTGGGTGGCGCACGTCCTTGGGAGGGCAAAGTGAGGGGGTGCAAGGTCGAGAGGAGGGATAGACCTTTCCAACGGTACCCGGATTGTCGCTCTGCGCGTTCTACTTTTTGCGTAGTGGGCTCGCGAATTCTGGTCAAGAAAGTACACTTGGTGCAAGCATAGGCCTTTTACGTTGTTGAAGTCCGCGATTGCGTCACTTCGAGATGCCCCCCTTGGGGCAGCTCTTAACGACACACCTTTTGAGGTATCAATTCGAAATTTTGTACGAACTATCAAGAAGTATTACTCTTTCCATCGAGCGCGGTCCCATAATTTTACCATAATCCGTTGTGACGTCACAATGCGACGAAAATCACCTTTGTTTAAACAATCGCTGGGTGGCGCACGTCCTTGGGAGGGCAAAGTGAGGGGGTGCAAGGTCGAGAGGAGGGATAGACCTTTCCAACGGTACCCGGATTGTCGCTCTGCGCGTTCTACTTTTTGCGTAGTGGGCTCGCGAATTCTGGTCAAGAAAGTACACTTGGTGCAAGCATAGGCCTTTTACGTTGTTGAAGTCCGCGATTGCGTCACTTCGAGATGCCCCCCTTGGGGCAGCTCTTAACGACACACCTTTTGAGGTATCAATTCGAAATTTTGTACGAACTATCAAGAAGTATTACTCTTTCCATCGAGCGCGGTCCCATAATTTTACCATAATCCGTTGTGACGTCACAATGCGACGAAAATCACCTTTGTTTAAACAATCGCTGGGTGGCGCACGTCCTTGGGAGGGCAAAGTGAGGGGGTGCAAGGTCGAGAGGAGGGATAGACCTTTCCAACGGTACCCGGATTGTCGCTCTGCGCGTTCTACTTTTTGCGTAGTGGGCTCGCGAATTCTGGTCAAGAAAGTACACTTGGTGCAAGCATAGGCCTTTTACGTTGTTGAAGTCCGCGATTGCGTCACTTCGAGATGCCCCCCTTGGGGCAGCTCTTAACGACACACCTTTTGAGGTATCAATTCGAAATTTTGTACGAACTATCAAGAAGTATTACTCTTTCCATCGAGCGCGGTCCCATAATTTTACCATAATCCGTTGTGGACGTCACAATGCGACGAAAATCACCTTTGTTTAAACAATCGCTGGGTGGCGCACGTCCTTGGGAGGGCAAAGTGAGGGGGTGCAAGGTCGAGAGGAGGGATAGACCTTTCCAACGGTACCCGGATTGTCGCTCTGCGCGTTCTACTTTTTGCGTAGTGGGCTCGCGAATTCTGGTCAAGAAAGTACACTTGGTGCAAGCATAGGCCTTTTACGTTGTTGAAGTCCGCGATTGCGTCACTTCGAGATGCCCCCCTTGGGGCAGCTCTTAACGACACACCTTTTGAGGTATCAATTCGAAATTTTGTACGAACTATCAAGAAGTATTACTCTTTCCATCGAGCGCGGTCCCATAATTTTACCATAATCCGTTGTGACGTCACAATGCGACGAAAATCACCTTTGTTTAAACAATCGCTGGGTGGCGCACGTCCTTGGGAGGGCAAAGTGAGGGGGTGCAAGGTC
>NW_027649054.1:0-16763 GCF_965637545.1 Phallusia mammillata
CACTTAATCATCAAAGCAAATAGGTTCCCGGGTGCTTCGGGCCGTTTGTTTCTTTGTTTATTTATTATATGTCATGTTGTTGGGCCTTAAACAACGTCGAAGGGGGCGCCAACGAGGCTCCCCGTGGTGCAGTAGCTGAACTACAGCGCACAGCTGCGCGGGCTGGACGGCTAATTAGCATACGTAATTACGTCATCAGCAGACACGCCGGAGCCGACCCGGCAATTAACGGCTGGCTGCACACACCTGCGTACCTGAACTGGCCATGTAAAAGTCGCAATTAAAGCGCATGAGCGTAAGGAAAACCTGCCGACGGGCTGCAGCAGCTCGGCAATTCAGCAGTTTTCGCTGCTTTTGCCCCGTACTTTACCATACTGGCCACGATGGAAGCGACCCCGATAGTTTTCGATCCTTTTCTTGCCTTCTTACACCAAGTAACTCACGTGGTAGCGCAAATCCAAGCTTGTACGGGCGGTTGGTAACCGCCTGTTACCTCAAAACGGCATTCTATTTGAATAAGGTAAGCATCATACTCCTCGGAGTAACTTTTTTCCACTTAATCATCAAAGCAAATAGGTTCCCGGGTGCTTCGGGCCGTTTGTTTCTTTGTTTATTTATTATATGTCATGTTGTTGGGCCTTAAACAACGTCGAAGGGGGCGCCAACGAGGCTCCCCGTGGTGCAGTAGCTGAACTACAGCGCACAGCTGCGCGGGCTGGACGGCTAATTAGCATACGTAATTACGTCATCAGCAGACACGCCGGAGCCGACCCGGCAATTAACGGCTGGCTGCACACACCTGCGTACCTGAACTGGCCATGTAAAAGTCGCAATTAAAGCGCATGAGCGTAAGGAAAACCTGCCGACGGGCTGCAGCAGCTCGGCAATTCAGCAGTTTTCGCTGCTTTTGCCCCGTACTTTACCATACTGGCCACGATGGAAGCGACCCCGATAGTTTTCGATCCTTTTCTTGCCTTCTTACACCAAGTAACTCACGTGGTAGCGCAAATCCAAGCTTGTACGGGCGGTTGGTAACCGCCTGTTACCTCAAAACGGCATTCTATTTGAATAAGGTAAGCATCATACTCCTCGGAGTAACTTTTTTCCACTTAATCATCAAAGCAAATAGGTTCCCGGGTGCTTCGGGCCGTTTGTTTCTTTGTTTATTTATTATATGTCATGTTGTTGGGCCTTAAACAACGTCGAAGGGGGCGCCAACGAGGCTCCCCGTGGTGCAGTAGCTGAACTACAGCGCACAGCTGCGCGGGCTGGACGGCTAATTAGCATACGTAATTACGTCATCAGCAGACACGCCGGAGCCGACCCGGCAATTAACGGCTGGCTGCACACACCTGCGTACCTGAACTGGCCATGTAAAAGTCGCAATTAAAGCGCATGAGCGTAAGGAAAACCTGCCGACGGGCTGCAGCAGCTCGGCAATTCAGCAGTTTTCGCTGCTTTTGCCCCGTACTTTACCATACTGGCCACGATGGAAGCGACCCCGATAGTTTTCGATCCTTTTCTTGCCTTCTTACACCAAGTAACTCACGTGGTAGCGCAAATCCAAGCTTGTACGGGCGGTTGGTAACCGCCTGTTACCTCAAAACGGCATTCTATTTGAATAAGGTAAGCATCATACTCCTCGGAGTAACTTTTTTCCACTTAATCATCAAAGCAAATAGGTTCCCGGGTGCTTCGGGCCGTTTGTTTCTTTGTTTATTTATTATATGTCATGTTGTTGGGCCTTAAACAACGTCGAAGGGGGCGCCAACGAGGCTCCCCGTGGTGCAGTAGCTGAACTACAGCGCACAGCTGCGCGGGCTGGACGGCTAATTAGCATACGTAATTACGTCATCAGCAGACACGCCGGAGCCGACCCGGCAATTAACGGCTGGCTGCACACACCTGCGTACCTGAACTGGCCATGTAAAAGTCGCAATTAAAGCGCATGAGCGTAAGGAAAACCTGCCGACGGGCTGCAGCAGCTCGGCAATTCAGCAGTTTTCGCTGCTTTTGCCCCGTACTTTACCATACTGGCCACGATGGAAGCGACCCCGATAGTTTTCGATCCTTTTCTTGCCTTCTTACACCAAGTAACTCACGTGGTAGCGCAAATCCAAGCTTGTACGGGCGGTTGGTAACCGCCTGTTACCTCAAAACGGCATTCTATTTGAATAAGGTAAGCATCATACTCCTCGGAGTAACTTTTTTCCACTTAATCATCAAAGCAAATAGGTTCCCGGGTGCTTCGGGCCGTTTGTTTCTTTGTTTATTTATTATATGTCATGTTGTTGGGCCTTAAACAACGTCGAAGGGGGCGCCAACGAGGCTCCCCGTGGTGCAGTAGCTGAACTACAGCGCACAGCTGCGCGGGCTGGACGGCTAATTAGCATACGTAATTACGTCATCAGCAGACACGCCGGAGCCGACCCGGCAATTAACGGCTGGCTGCACACACCTGCGTACCTGAACTGGCCATGTAAAAGTCGCAATTAAAGCGCATGAGCGTAAGGAAAACCTGCCGACGGGCTGCAGCAGCTCGGCAATTCAGCAGTTTTCGCTGCTTTTGCCCCGTACTTTACCATACTGGCCACGATGGAAGCGACCCCGATAGTTTTCGATCCTTTTCTTGCCTTCTTACACCAAGTAACTCACGTGGTAGCGCAAATCCAAGCTTGTACGGGCGGTTGGTAACCGCCTGTTACCTCAAAACGGCATTCTATTTGAATAAGGTAAGCATCATACTCCTCGGAGTAACTTTTTTCCACTTAATCATCAAAGCAAATAGGTTCCCGGGTGCTTCGGGCCGTTTGTTTCTTTGTTTATTTATTATATGTCATGTTGTTGGGCCTTAAACAACGTCGAAGGGGGCGCCAACGAGGCTCCCCGTGGTGCAGTAGCTGAACTACAGCGCACAGCTGCGCGGGCTGGACGGCTAATTAGCATACGTAATTACGTCATCAGCAGACACGCCGGAGCCGACCCGGCAATTAACGGCTGGCTGCACACACCTGCGTACCTGAACTGGCCATGTAAAAGTCGCAATTAAAGCGCATGAGCGTAAGGAAAACCTGCCGATGGGCTGCAGCAGCTCGGCAATTCAGCAGTTTTCGCTGCTTTTGCCCCGTACTTTACCATACTGGCCACGATGGAAGCGACCCCGATAGTTTTCGATCCTTTTCTTGCCTTCTTACACCAAGTAACTCACGTGGTAGCGCAAATCCAAGCTTGTACGGGCGGTTGGTAACCGCCTGTTACCTCAAAACGGCATTCTATTTGAATAAGGTAAGCATCATACTCCTCGGAGTAACTTTTTTCCACTTAATCATCAAAGCAAATAGGTTCCCGGGTGCTTCGGGCCGTTTGTTTCTTTGTTTATTTATTATATGTCATGTTGTTGGGCCTTAAACAACGTCGAAGGGGGCGCCAACGAGGCTCCCCGTGGTGCAGTAGCTGAACTACAGCGCACAGCTGCGCGGGCTGGACGGCTAATTAGCATACGTAATTACGTCATCAGCAGACACGCCGGAGCCGACCCGGCAATTAACGGCTGGCTGCACACACCTGCGTACCTGAACTGGCCATGTAAAAGTCGCAATTAAAGCGCATGAGCGTAAGGAAAACCTGCCGACGGGCTGCAGCAGCTCGGCAATTCAGCAGTTTTCGCTGCTTTTGCCCCGTACTTTACCATACTGGCCACGATGGAAGCGACCCCGATAGTTTTCGATCCTTTTCTTGCCTTCTTACACCAAGTAACTCACGTGGTAGCGCAAATCCAAGCTTGTACGGGCGGTTGGTAACCGCCTGTTACCTCAAAACGGCATTCTATTTGAATAAGGTAAGCATCATACTCCTCGGAGTAACTTTTTTCCACTTAATCATCAAAGCAAATAGGTTCCCGGGTGCTTCGGGCCGTTTGTTTCTTTGTTTATTTATTATATGTCATGTTGTTGGGCCTTAAACAACGTCGAAGGGGGCGCCAACGAGGCTCCCCGTGGTGCAGTAGCTGAACTACAGCGCACAGCTGCGCGGGCTGGACGGCTAATTAGCATACGTAATTACGTCATCAGCAGACACGCCGGAGCCGACCCGGCAATTAACGGCTGGCTGCACACACCTGCGTACCTGAACTGGCCATGTAAAAGTCGCAATTAAAGCGCATGAGCGTAAGGAAAACCTGCCGACGGGCTGCAGCAGCTCGGCAATTCAGCAGTTTTCGCTGCTTTTGCCCCGTACTTTACCATACTGGCCACGATGGAAGCGACCCCGATAGTTTTCGATCCTTTTCTTGCCTTCTTACACCAAGTAACTCACGTGGTAGCGCAAATCCAAGCTTGTACGGGCGGTTGGTAACCGCCTGTTACCTCAAAACGGCATTCTATTTGAATAAGGTAAGCATCATACTCCTCGGAGTAACTTTTTTCCACTTAATCATCAAAGCAAATAGGTTCCCGGGTGCTTCGGGCCGTTTGTTTCTTTGTTTATTTATTATATGTCATGTTGTTGGGCCTTAAACAACGTCGAAGGGGGCGCCAACGAGGCTCCCCGTGGTGCAGTAGCTGAACTACAGCGCACAGCTGCGCGGGCTGGACGGCTAATTAGCATACGTAATTACGTCATCAGCAGACACGCCGGAGCCGACCCGGCAATTAACGGCTGGCTGCACACACCTGCGTACCTGAACTGGCCATGTAAAAGTCGCAATTAAAGCGCATGAGCGTAAGGAAAACCTGCCGACGGGCTGCAGCAGCTCGGCAATTCAGCAGTTTTCGCTGCTTTTGCCCCGTACTTTACCATACTGGCCACGATGGAAGCGACCCCGATAGTTTTCGATCCTTTTCTTGCCTTCTTACACCAAGTAACTCACGTGGTAGCGCAAATCCAAGCTTGTACGGGCGGTTGGTAACCGCCTGTTACCTCAAAACGGCATTCTATTTGAATAAGGTAAGCATCATACTCCTCGGAGTAACTTTTTTCCACTTAATCATCAAAGCAAATAGGTTCCCGGGTGCTTCGGGCCGTTTGTTTCTTTGTTTATTTATTATATGTCATGTTGTTGGGCCTTAAACAACGTCGAAGGGGGCGCCAACGAGGCTCCCCGTGGTGCAGTAGCTGAACTACAGCGCACAGCTGCGCGGGCTGGACGGCTAATTAGCATACGTAATTACGTCATCAGCAGACACGCCGGAGCCGACCCGGCAATTAACGGCTGGCTGCACACACCTGCGTACCTGAACTGGCCATGTAAAAGTCGCAATTAAAGCGCATGAGCGTAAGGAAAACCTGCCGACGGGCTGCAGCAGCTCGGCAATTCAGCAGTTTTCGCTGCTTTTGCCCCGTACTTTACCATACTGGCCACGATGGAAGCGACCCCGATAGTTTTCGATCCTTTTCTTGCCTTCTTACACCAAGTAACTCACGTGGTAGCGCAAATCCAAGCTTGTACGGGCGGTTGGTAACCGCCTGTTACCTCAAAACGGCATTCTATTTGAATAAGGTAAGCATCATACTCCTCGGAGTAACTTTTTTCCACTTAATCATCAAAGCAAATAGGTTCCCGGGTGCTTCGGGCCGTTTGTTTCTTTGTTTATTTATTATATGTCATGTTGTTGGGCCTTAAACAACGTCGAAGGGGGCGCCAACGAGGCTCCCCGTGGTGCAGTAGCTGAACTACAGCGCACAGCTGCGCGGGCTGGACGGCTAATTAGCATACGTAATTACGTCATCAGCAGACACGCCGGAGCCGACCCGGCAATTAACGGCTGGCTGCACACACCTGCGTACCTGAACTGGCCATGTAAAAGTCGCAATTAAAGCGCATGAGCGTAAGGAAAACCTGCCGACGGGCTGCAGCAGCTCGGCAATTCAGCAGTTTTCGCTGCTTTTGCCCCGTACTTTACCATACTGGCCACGATGGAAGCGACCCCGATAGTTTTCGATCCTTTTCTTGCCTTCTTACACCAAGTAACTCACGTGGTAGCGCAAATCCAAGCTTGTACGGGCGGTTGGTAACCGCCTGTTACCTCAAAACGGCATTCTATTTGAATAAGGTAAGCATCATACTCCTCGGAGTAACTTTTTTCCACTTAATCATCAAAGCAAATAGGTTCCCGGGTGCTTCGGGCCGTTTGTTTCTTTGTTTATTTATTATATGTCATGTTGTTGGGCCTTAAACAACGTCGAAGGGGGCGCCAACGAGGCTCCCCGTGGTGCAGTAGCTGAACTACAGCGCACAGCTGCGCGGGCTGGACGGCTAATTAGCATACGTAATTACGTCATCAGCAGACACGCCGGAGCCGACCCGGCAATTAACGGCTGGCTGCACACACCTGCGTACCTGAACTGGCCATGTAAAAGTCGCAATTAAAGCGCATGAGCGTAAGGAAAACCTGCCGACGGGCTGCAGCAGCTCGGCAATTCAGCAGTTTTCGCTGCTTTTGCCCCGTACTTTACCATACTGGCCACGATGGAAGCGACCCCGATAGTTTTCGATCCTTTTCTTGCCTTCTTACACCAAGTAACTCACGTGGTAGCGCAAATCCAAGCTTGTACGGGCGGTTGGTAACCGCCTGTTACCTCAAAACGGCATTCTATTTGAATAAGGTAAGCATCATACTCCTCGGAGTAACTTTTTTCCACTTAATCATCAAAGCAAATAGGTTCCCGGGTGCTTCGGGCCGTTTGTTTCTTTGTTTATTTATTATATGTCATGTTGTTGGGCCTTAAACAACGTCGAAGGGGGCGCCAACGAGGCTCCCCGTGGTGCAGTAGCTGAACTACAGCGCACAGCTGCGCGGGCTGGACGGCTAATTAGCATACGTAATTACGTCATCAGCAGACACGCCGGAGCCGACCCGGCAATTAACGGCTGGCTGCACACACCTGCGTACCTGAACTGGCCATGTAAAAGTCGCAATTAAAGCGCATGAGCGTAAGGAAAACCTGCCGACGGGCTGCAGCAGCTCGGCAATTCAGCAGTTTTCGCTGCTTTTGCCCCGTACTTTACCATACTGGCCACGATGGAAGCGACCCCGATAGGTTTTCGATCCTTTTCTTGCCTTCTTACACCAAGTAACTCACGTGGTAGCGCAAATCCAAGCTTGTACGGGCGGTTGGTAACCGCCTGTTACCTCAAAACGGCATTCTATTTGAATAAGGTAAGCATCATACTCCTCGGAGTAACTTTTTTCCACTTAATCATCAAAGCAAATAGGTTCCCGGGTGCTTCGGGCCGTTTGTTTCTTTGTTTATTTATTATATGTCATGTTGTTGGGCCTTAAACAACGTCGAAGGGGGCGCCAACGAGGCTCCCCGTGGTGCAGTAGCTGAACTACAGCGCACAGCTGCGCGGGCTGGACGGCTAATTAGCATACGTAATTACGTCATCAGCAGACACGCCGGAGCCGACCCGGCAATTAACGGCTGGCTGCACACACCTGCGTACCTGAACTGGCCATGTAAAAGTCGCAATTAAAGCGCATGAGCGTAAGGAAAACCTGCCGACGGGCTGCAGCAGCTCGGCAATTCAGCAGTTTTCGCTGCTTTTGCCCCGTACTTTACCATACTGGCCACGATGGAAGCGACCCCGATAGTTTTCGATCCTTTTCTTGCCTTCTTACACCAAGTAACTCACGTGGTAGCGCAAATCCAAGCTTGTACGGGCGGTTGGTAACCGCCTGTTACCTCAAAACGGCATTCTATTTGAATAAGGTAAGCATCATACTCCTCGGAGTAACTTTTTTCCACTTAATCATCAAAGCAAATAGGTTCCCGGGTGCTTCGGGCCGTTTGTTTCTTTGTTTATTTATTATATGTCATGTTGTTGGGCCTTAAACAACGTCGAAGGGGGCGCCAACGAGGCTCCCCGTGGTGCAGTAGCTGAACTACAGCGCACAGCTGCGCGGGCTGGACGGCTAATTAGCATACGTAATTACGTCATCAGCAGACACGCCGGAGCCGACCCGGCAATTAACGGCTGGCTGCACACACCTGCGTACCTGAACTGGCCATGTAAAAGTCGCAATTAAAGCGCATGAGCGTAAGGAAAACCTGCCGACGGGCTGCAGCAGCTCGGCAATTCAGCAGTTTTCGCTGCTTTTGCCCCGTACTTTACCATACTGGCCACGATGGAAGCGACCCCGATAGTTTTCGATCCTTTTCTTGCCTTCTTACACCAAGTAACTCACGTGGTAGCGCAAATCCAAGCTTGTACGGGCGGTTGGTAACCGCCTGTTACCTCAAAACGGCATTCTATTTGAATAAGGTAAGCATCATACTCCTCGGAGTAACTTTTTTCCACTTAATCATCAAAGCAAATAGGTTCCCGGGTGCTTCGGGCCGTTTGTTTCTTTGTTTATTTATTATATGTCATGTTGTTGGGCCTTAAACAACGTCGAAGGGGGCGCCAACGAGGCTCCCCGTAGTGCAGTAGCTGAACTACAGCGCACAGCTGCGCGGGCTGGACGGCTAATTAGCATACGTAATTACGTCATCAGCAGACACGCCGGAGCCGACCCGGCAATTAACGGCTGGCTGCACACACCTGCGTACCTGAACTGGCCATGTAAAAGTCGCAATTAAAGCGCATGAGCGTAAGGAAAACCTGCCGACGGGCTGCAGCAGCTCGGCAATTCAGCAGTTTTCGCTGCTTTTGCCCCGTACTTTACCATACTGGCCACGATGGAAGCGACCCCGATAGTTTTCGATCCTTTTCTTGCCTTCTTACACCAAGTAACTCACGTGGTAGCGCAAATCCAAGCTTGTACGGGCGGTTGGTAACCGCCTGTTACCTCAAAACGGCATTCTATTTGAATAAGGTAAGCATCATACTCCTCGGAGTAACTTTTTTCCACTTAATCATCAAAGCAAATAGGTTCCCGGGTGCTTCGGGCCGTTTGTTTCTTTGTTTATTTATTATATGTCATGTTGTTGGGCCTTAAACAACGTCGAAGGGGGCGCCAACGAGGCTCCCCGTGGTGCAGTAGCTGAACTACAGCGCACAGCTGCGCGGGCTGGACGGCTAATTAGCATACGTAATTACGTCATCAGCAGACACGCCGGAGCCGACCCGGCAATTAACGGCTGGCTGCACACACCTGCGTACCTGAACTGGCCATGTAAAAGTCGCAATTAAAGCGCATGAGCGTAAGGAAAACCTGCCGACGGGCTGCAGCAGCTCGGCAATTCAGCAGTTTTCGCTGCTTTTGCCCCGTACTTTACCATACTGGCCACGATGGAAGCGACCCCGATAGTTTTCGATCCTTTTCTTGCCTTCTTACACCAAGTAACTCACGTGGTAGCGCAAATCCAAGCTTGTACGGGCGGTTGGTAACCGCCTGTTACCTCAAAACGGCATTCTATTTGAATAAGGTAAGCATCATACTCCTCGGAGTAACTTTTTTCCACTTAATCATCAAAGCAAATAGGTTCCCGGGTGCTTCGGGCCGTTTGTTTCTTTGTTTATTTATTATATGTCATGTTGTTGGGCCTTAAACAACGTCGAAGGGGGCGCCAACGAGGCTCCCCGTGGTGCAGTAGCTGAACTACAGCGCACAGCTGCGCGGGCTGGACGGCTAATTAGCATACGTAATTACGTCATCAGCAGACACGCCGGAGCCGACCCGGCAATTAACGGCTGGCTGCACACACCTGCGTACCTGAACTGGCCATGTAAAAGTCGCAATTAAAGCGCATGAGCGTAAGGAAAACCTGCCGACGGGCTGCAGCAGCTCGGCAATTCAGCAGTTTTCGCTGCTTTTGCCCCGTACTTTACCATACTGGCCACGATGGAAGCGACCCCGATAGTTTTCGATCCTTTTCTTGCCTTCTTACACCAAGTAACTCACGTGGTAGCGCAAATCCAAGCTTGTACGGGCGGTTGGTAACCGCCTGTTACCTCAAAACGGCATTCTATTTGAATAAGGTAAGCATCATACTCCTCGGAGTAACTTTTTTCCACTTAATCATCAAAGCAAATAGGTTCCCGGGTGCTTCGGGCCGTTTGTTTCTTTGTTTATTTATTATATGTCATGTTGTTGGGCCTTAAACAACGTCGAAGGGGGCGCCAACGAGGCTCCCCGTGGTGCAGTAGCTGAACTACAGCGCACAGCTGCGCG
Organism: Phallusia mammillata; assembly: GCF_965637545.1. Classification (NCBI taxonomy): domain Eukaryota; kingdom Metazoa; phylum Chordata; class Ascidiacea; order Phlebobranchia; family Ascidiidae; genus Phallusia; species Phallusia mammillata. Next base: position 10,116 of record NW_027649054.1, read on the forward strand.
GGCTGGACGGCTAATTAGCATACGTAATTACGTCATCAGCAGACACGCCGGAGCCGACCCGGCAATTAACGGCTGGCTGCACACACCTGCGTACCTGAACTGGCCATGTAAAAGTCGCAATTAAAGCGCATGAGCGTAAGGAAAACCTGCCGACGGGCTGCAGCAGCTCGGCAATTCAGCAGTTTTCGCTGCTTTTGCCCCGTACTTTACCATACTGGCCACGATGGAAGCGACCCCGATAGTTTTCGATCCTTTTCTTGCCTTCTTACACCAAGTAACTCACGTGGTAGCGCAAATCCAAGCTTGTACGGGCGGTTGGTAACCGCCTGTTACCTCAAAACGGCATTCTATTTGAATAAGGTAAGCATCATACTCCTCGGAGTAACTTTTTTCCACTTAATCATCAAAGCAAATAGGTTCCCGGGTGCTTCGGGCCGTTTGTTTCTTTGTTTATTTATTATATGTCATGTTGTTGGGCCTTAAACAACGTCGAAGGGGGCGCCAACGAGGCTCCCCGTGGTGCAGTAGCTGAACTACAGCGCACAGCTGCGCGGGCTGGACGGCTAATTAGCATACGTAATTACGTCATCAGCAGACACGCCGGAGCCGACCCGGCAATTAACGGCTGGCTGCACACACCTGCGTACCTGAACTGGCCATGTAAAAGTCGCAATTAAAGCGCATGAGCGTAAGGAAAACCTGCCGACGGGCTGCAGCAGCTCGGCAATTCAGCAGTTTTCGCTGCTTTTGCCCCGTACTTTACCATACTGGCCACGATGGAAGCGACCCCGATAGTTTTCGATCCTTTTCTTGCCTTCTTACACCAAGTAACTCACGTGGTAGCGCAAATCCAAGCTTGTACGGGCGGTTGGTAACCGCCTGTTACCTCAAAACGGCATTCTATTTGAATAAGGTAAGCATCATACTCCTCGGAGTAACTTTTTTCCACTTAATCATCAAAGCAAATAGGTTCCCGGGTGCTTCGGGCCGTTTGTTTCTTTGTTTATTTATTATATGTCATGTTGTTGGGCCTTAAACAACGTCGAAGGGGGCGCCAACGAGGCTCCCCGTGGTGCAGTAGCTGAACTACAGCGCACAGCTGCGCGGGCTGGACGGCTAATTAGCATACGTAATTACGTCATCAGCAGACACGCCGGAGCCGACCCGGCAATTAACGGCTGGCTGCACACACCTGCGTACCTGAACTGGCCATGTAAAAGTCGCAATTAAAGCGCATGAGCGTAAGGAAAACCTGCCGACGGGCTGCAGCAGCTCGGCAATTCAGCAGTTTTCGCTGCTTTTGCCCCGTACTTTACCATACTGGCCACGATGGAAGCGACCCCGATAGTTTTCGATCCTTTTCTTGCCTTCTTACACCAAGTAACTCACGTGGTAGCGCAAATCCAAGCTTGTACGGGCGGTTGGTAACCGCCTGTTACCTCAAAACGGCATTCTATTTGAATAAGGTAAGCATCATACTCCTCGGAGTAACTTTTTTCCACTTAATCATCAAAGCAAATAGGTTCCCGGGTGCTTCGGGCCGTTTGTTTCTTTGTTTATTTATTATATGTCATGTTGTTGGGCCTTAAACAACGTCGAAGGGGGCGCCAACGAGGCTCCCCGTGGTGCAGTAGCTGAACTACAGCGCACAGCTGCGCGGGCTGGACGGCTAATTAGCATACGTAATTACGTCATCAGCAGACACGCCGGAGCCGACCCGGCAATTAACGGCTGGCTGCACACACCTGCGTACCTGAACTGGCCATGTAAAAGTCGCAATTAAAGCGCATGAGCGTAAGGAAAACCTGCCGACGGGCTGCAGCAGCTCGGCAATTCAGCAGTTTTCGCTGCTTTTGCCCCGTACTTTACCATACTGGCCACGATGGAAGCGACCCCGATAGTTTTCGATCCTTTTCTTGCCTTCTTACACCAAGTAACTCACGTGGTAGCGCAAATCCAAGCTTGTACGGGCGGTTGGTAACCGCCTGTTACCTCAAAACGGCATTCTATTTGAATAAGGTAAGCATCATACTCCTCGGAGTAACTTTTTTCCACTTAATCATCAAAGCAAATAGGTTCCCGGGTGCTTCGGGCCGTTTGTTTCTTTGTTTATTTATTATATGTCATGTTGTTGGGCCTTAAACAACGTCGAAGGGGGCGCCAACGAGGCTCCCCGTGGTGCAGTAGCTGAACTACAGCGCACAGCTGCGCGGGCTGGACGGCTAATTAGCATACGTAATTACGTCATCAGCAGACACGCCGGAGCCGACCCGGCAATTAACGGCTGGCTGCACACACCTGCGTACCTGAACTGGCCATGTAAAAGTCGCAATTAAAGCGCATGAGCGTAAGGAAAACCTGCCGACGGGCTGCAGCAGCTCGGCAATTCAGCAGTTTTCGCTGCTTTTGCCCCGTACTTTACCATACTGGCCACGATGGAAGCGACCCCGATAGTTTTCGATCCTTTTCTTGCCTTCTTACACCAAGTAACTCACGTGGTAGCGCAAATCCAAGCTTGTACGGGCGGTTGGTAACCGCCTGTTACCTCAAAACGGCATTCTATTTGAATAAGGTAAGCATCATACTCCTCGGAGTAACTTTTTTCCACTTAATCATCAAAGCAAATAGGTTCCCGGGTGCTTCGGGCCGTTTGTTTCTTTGTTTATTTATTATATGTCATGTTGTTGGGCCTTAAACAACGTCGAAGGGGGCGCCAACGAGGCTCCCCGTGGTGCAGTAGCTGAACTACAGCGCACAGCTGCGCGGGCTGGACGGCTAATTAGCATACGTAATTACGTCATCAGCAGACACGCCGGAGCCGACCCGGCAATTAACGGCTGGCTGCACACACCTGCGTACCTGAACTGGCCATGTAAAAGTCGCAATTAAAGCGCATGAGCGTAAGGAAAACCTGCCGACGGGCTGCAGCAGCTCGGCAATTCAGCAGTTTTCGCTGCTTTTGCCCCGTACTTTACCATACTGGCCACGATGGAAGCGACCCCGATAGTTTTCGATCCTTTTCTTGCCTTCTTACACCAAGTAACTCACGTGGTAGCGCAAATCCAAGCTTGTACGGGCGGTTGGTAACCGCCTGTTACCTCAAAACGGCATTCTATTTGAATAAGGTAAGCATCATACTCCTCGGAGTAACTTTTTTCCACTTAATCATCAAAGCAAATAGGTTCCCGGGTGCTTCGGGCCGTTTGTTTCTTTGTTTATTTATTATATGTCATGTTGTTGGGCCTTAAACAACGTCGAAGGGGGCGCCAACGAGGCTCCCCGTGGTGCAGTAGCTGAACTACAGCGCACAGCTGCGCGGGCTGGACGGCTAATTAGCATACGTAATTACGTCATCAGCAGACACGCCGGAGCCGACCCGGCAATTAACGGCTGGCTGCACACACCTGCGTACCTGAACTGGCCATGTAAAAGTCGCAATTAAAGCGCATGAGCGTAAGGAAAACCTGCCGACGGGCTGCAGCAGCTCGGCAATTCAGCAGTTTTCGCTGCTTTTGCCCCGTACTTTACCATACTGGCCACGATGGAAGCGACCCCGATAGTTTTCGATCCTTTTCTTGCCTTCTTACACCAAGTAACTCACGTGGTAGCGCAAATCCAAGCTTGTACGGGCGGTTGGTAACCGCCTGTTACCTCAAAACGGCATTCTATTTGAATAAGGTAAGCATCATACTCCTCGGAGTAACTTTTTTCCACTTAATCATCAAAGCAAATAGGTTCCCGGGTGCTTCGGGCCGTTTGTTTCTTTGTTTATTTATTATATGTCATGTTGTTGGGCCTTAAACAACGTCGAAGGGGGCGCCAACGAGGCTCCCCGTGGTGCAGTAGCTGAACTACAGCGCACAGCTGCGCGGGCTGGACGGCTAATTAGCATACGTAATTACGTCATCAGCAGACACGCCGGAGCCGACCCGGCAATTAACGGCTGGCTGCACACACCTGCGTACCTGAACTGGCCATGTAAAAGTCGCAATTAAAGCGCATGAGCGTAAGGAAAACCTGCCGACGGGCTGCAGCAGCTCGGCAATTCAGCAGTTTTCGCTGCTTTTGCCCCGTACTTTACCATACTGGCCACGATGGAAGCGACCCCGATAGTTTTCGATCCTTTTCTTGCCTTCTTACACCAAGTAACTCACGTGGTAGCGCAAATCCAAGCTTGTACGGGCGGTTGGTAACCGCCTGTTACCTCAAAACGGCATTCTATTTGAATAAGGTAAGCATCATACTCCTCGGAGTAACTTTTTTCCACTTAATCATCAAAGCAAATAGGTTCCCGGGTGCTTCGGGCCGTTTGTTTCTTTGTTTATTTATTATATGTCATGTTGTTGGGCCTTAAACAACGTCGAAGGGGGCGCCAACGAGGCTCCCCGTGGTGCAGTAGCTGAACTACAGCGCACAGCTGCGCGGGCTGGACGGCTAATTAGCATACGTAATTACGTCATCAGCAGACACGCCGGAGCCGACCCGGCAATTAACGGCTGGCTGCACACACCTGCGTACCTGAACTGGCCATGTAAAAGTCGCAATTAAAGCGCATGAGCGTAAGGAAAACCTGCCGACGGGCTGCAGCAGCTCGGCAATTCAGCAGTTTTCGCTGCTTTTGCCCCGTACTTTACCATACTGGCCACGATGGAAGCGACCCCGATAGTTTTCGATCCTTTTCTTGCCTTCTTACACCAAGTAACTCACGTGGTAGCGCAAATCCAAGCTTGTACGGGCGGTTGGTAACCGCCTGTTACCTCAAAACGGCATTCTATTTGAATAAGGTAAGCATCATACTCCTCGGAGTAACTTTTTTCCACTTAATCATCAAAGCAAATAGGTTCCCGGGTGCTTCGGGCCGTTTGTTTCTTTGTTTATTTATTATATGTCATGTTGTTGGGCCTTAAACAACGTCGAAGGGGGCGCCAACGAGGCTCCCCGTGGTGCAGTAGCTGAACTACAGCGCACAGCTGCGCGGGCTGGACGGCTAATTAGCATACGTAATTACGTCATCAGCAGACACGCCGGAGCCGACCCGGCAATTAACGGCTGGCTGCACACACCTGCGTACCTGAACTGGCCATGTAAAAGTCGCAATTAAAGCGCATGAGCGTAAGGAAAACCTGCCGACGGGCTGCAGCAGCTCGGCAATTCAGCAGTTTTCGCTGCTTTTGCCCCGTACTTTACCATACTGGCCACGATGGAAGCGACCCCGATAGTTTTCGATCCTTTTCTTGCCTTCTTACACCAAGTAACTCACGTGGTAGCGCAAATCCAAGCTTGTACGGGCGGTTGGTAACCGCCTGTTACCTCAAAACGGCATTCTATTTGAATAAGGTAAGCATCATACTCCTCGGAGTAACTTTTTTCCACTTAATCATCAAAGCAAATAGGTTCCCGGGTGCTTCGGGCCGTTTGTTTCTTTGTTTATTTATTATATGTCATGTTGTTGGGCCTTAAACAACGTCGAAGGGGGCGCCAACGAGGCTCCCCGTGGTGCAGTAGCTGAACTACAGCGCACAGCTGCGCGGGCTGGACGGCTAATTAGCATACGTAATTACGTCATCAGCAGACACGCCGGAGCCGACCCGGCAATTAACGGCTGGCTGCACACACCTGCGTACCTGAACTGGCCATGTAAAAGTCGCAATTAAAGCGCATGAGCGTAAGGAAAACCTGCCGACGGGCTGCAGCAGCTCGGCAATTCAGCAGTTTTCGCTGCTTTTGCCCCGTACTTTACCATACTGGCCACGATGGAAGCGACCCCGATAGTTTTCGATCCTTTTCTTGCCTTCTTACACCAAGTAACTCACGTGGTAGCGCAAATCCAAGCTTGTACGGGCGGTTGGTAACCGCCTGTTACCTCAAAACGGCATTCTATTTGAATAAGGTAAGCATCATACTCCTCGGAGTAACTTTTTTCCACTTAATCATCAAAGCAAATAGGTTCCCGGGTGCTTCGGGCCGTTTGTTTCTTTGTTTATTTATTATATGTCATGTTGTTGGGCCTTAAACAACGTCGAAGGGGGCGCCAACGAGGCTCCCCGTGGTGCAGTAGCTGAACTACAGCGCACAGCTGCGCGGGCTGGACGGCTAATTAGCATACGTAATTACGTCATCAGCAGACACGCCGGAGCCGACCCGGCAATTAACGGCTGGCTGCACACACCTGCGTACCTGAACTGGCCATGTAAAAGTCGCAATTAAAGCGCATGAGCGTAAGGAAAACCTGCCGACGGGCTGCAGCAGCTCGGCAATTCAGCAGTTTTCGCTGCTTTTGCCCCGTACTTTACCATACTGGCCACGATGGAAGCGACCCCGATAGTTTTCGATCCTTTTCTTGCCTTCTTACACCAAGTAACTCACGTGGTAGCGCAAATCCAAGCTTGTACGGGCGGTTGGTAACCGCCTGTTACCTCAAAACGGCATTCTATTTGAATAAGGTAAGCATCATACTCCTCGGAGTAACTTTTTTCCACTTAATCATCAAAGCAAATAGGTTCCCGGGTGCTTCGGGCCGTTTGTTTCTTTGTTTATTTATTATATGTCATGTTGTTGGGCCTTAAACAACGTCGAAGGGGGCGCCAACGAGGCTCCCCGTGGTGCAGTAGCTGAACTACAGCGCACAGCTGCGCGGGCTGGACGGCT
>NW_027649055.1:0-16746 GCF_965637545.1 Phallusia mammillata
AATAAAACTCAGTCTAAAGCGTATTACTTTAGGAAAGGGCTTCGATATGTAGGGCTTACGGTTATTTCTGCTGGAATGGGTTTGAATTTACTGGTTTTACACTCGGGAACTACTGTAGCAGACAGGGCAAGTAAGTTCTTTGGTTTTGCTTCGAGTTTTCCTGTTTCAATGGAAGGCTTGAATAAGTATTTACCTGAGTCATGTTGTTTTAGGAAAGAAGATAAGAGCGTTGTGCTAATAGCTACTAAGGATGATGTAGGTCAGCGGCTTGAGAGAGGTGAGAGCCTTACTGTTTTGGGTAATAAATTTTCTCTAGCTGATGAAGGCGCAGAAACAATAGAGTTTGATTCTACTGAAATAAACCCAAAAAAGAATGATTCCTCATGTTGGGGAACAAGTAAAAAATTTGCATTAGGAGGGCTTATTGCTTGTATGGCTTTAATTGATGCATCTTTTGATGCAATGCTGTCAGGAAAACTCTTGAGGGATTTGCTTCTTCTGTATTTCCAGGGAGTGAAACTGCGAATTTTGTTGGATTTCGCTGGGTCTTGTGTGGAATATAATTCCGGGAGGATGTATTGCTGCTTTAGGTGCAGTAAGTATGGTTAACATATTGGCTAAAGTAGGTAGTCTCTGTAAAAGTAAACCTGCATTTACTGAAACAACTAAATCCAGTATAAAATCTCAAATGGGTGATATTTATCATAAGGCGATGAAAAAGTGTAAAGATAATAATTTTGATCCCATTGATACAGGTGTAGAATTTAAGGCAATGGATGATGAGCTGAAGAAGTTGGCTGAAGAACCAGAAATCTTTGGTCAAGAAGTGAATAAATGCAATCATGTGAAAATATGATGTATGCAATTAATGCTACGGCGACAGTAATGGGTATTGCAGGAACAGCATATTCATTGGCGTGTTTGTTTGGATCAGAAGCTATCTTGCAAGCACACGTCGCAGGTCGAGCAAACGATGGAGGAAGTATTAAATTCAAGTGGAATGGGAAATCAAACATTAGCTAATGGATCAGCGTCAATTGAAAATTCTGAAGGAGCATCATTTGTTACTAACTATTTAAGTGCTAATTTTCTAGCTGGCTGGGCGATTACAGCTTACATATTTCAAGGAACCGATGTGTTTATGTTAGCTAGATCCCAATTTATACATTATCTAGATACTATTCATGCTTATGCAAGTCCATCTCGAAGAAAAATAATGAATGCTCTATATCCAGGAGAAATGGAGACAGATACTAGCAGAAGGCATTATAGCAACTTGTATATCAGGAGGATATATGTGGAATGCTATGGGTGTAGTTGCTTCGGCACGAGAGCTTATAACTAATTATCCGGCATGGTGGAATGCAGGTGTGATACCTTTAATTACAGTGGGGTGGGCTTCTGGAATATTAGCAACATCTTTTACTTATGGAGCGAAGTTATTTAGACAGCCAATAAAAAGGGTAATTGGAGCATATGATCGTTATACTAATTCTGTGAGAATACCTGACTATGCAGGCTAAACGTATGGTATGCGCCGCCTGATAATGAAAATCTTAACGATTATTATAAAGATGACTTTCTTAATAAAATGCTTGAAAGTGAAAACATGGATCAGGTAGAAGTAACGCCGATATAAAAATATTGAACAAATGATGAATCTACTGTTTATTAGTTTCTTTGATGATAAGATGAGGTTAATCTAATTTTTTGTTAATTTTTAGAGGGTTTTCTATTTTTATAGTTAAATATAAATCTAGGAAATTCTTTTTTTTGTTTTAATTGCTTCGTGAATGAATACTATATGTTGTTAGTATGTATTCTATGTTAATAAAATTGGATTGTAAGCAGATTAAATAATGCATGTTACGTACTGAGAACGAATTATTTGTATTTTTAAAAACAAATAAAAAATTTTTTAAATTATAGAGATTTTATTTTGTTTTTTATATACAAAGCGACAATGGTCATTTAGATTGATAAAAAAAGCAACTCATTTTTCATCAAAATTTATTAAATTAGTCTAATTTTATACCTGCGAATCTAAAAGGGGGTGTGAATAATATAATTATTTTTTATGGACAGGTTTAGATTTTATGACTCTAATAATATAATTATATTGCGTGTAGAGTAGATGGTTTTTGAAAGAGATTTAAAGAAATCAAGCTGATGGTGATGATAGACTGTTATTATATTATCCGAAAGTTTTTTCTGCATACGAATCATTAATTGTTTAAGGGCTTGAAGGCTGAAAAAAATGAATTTCGCTGTAGATTTCAATTATTTGAGAGTGATTTTTTAGAAAAAAATAAGTAGGAAGCCTATTCTTATTTCATAGGGTAAAAGGAGATTTCACTGAAATATAACGGGTTATTTCTTATCAGGTAAGCTTTATAATTTATACATGGTATCCTTTGTTTTTTTATAGCAACAAAATTTGTATATGGTTAGTTGATATTTGAGAGTATCACGATTTATACAAAAATTGCTTTTAGCAATTATACTCATAGTTTCTTTATTTTCTGATTTTTAAAAATTGATTTTATTTTAGATCTATGAATATTTATAAGTTTTATCCTATAAAGGTTACTTTACCTTTATAGGATTGGTAATGGGAAATTAAAGAAGCTCTTTGTAAGAGTTTGATTAGGTATTTAAAAGAAAGAATAATAAATTATTTAATGATTAATAAAATGAACTCTTATTTTTTAAGAATTATAAGATTTACTTAGTAAATAAATTTACTGAGTAAGATGGTAAATTTAACTATAGACTGTTTCCATTTTTTAATAGTATTGATCTTGTTGTTTTAAAAACAAGTAAATTGGTAGTTCTATTTAGATTAATACTTTTCTTAATCTAACAAAGAGATCTTATATAAAGTTGACTAAAAAGCAGCTTTCAATTTTTTTGTGCACACATAAACTTTGCCAATCGTTGTGGTGTTTAACTTTCCATCAAGATCTATTTCGTGGCTGGTCTCCTGTATAACAACGAGATTTCCTCCTAGTAGATGCGCTTTATTTCGCAGTTCATTTCTTGAGCCAATAAAAAGATTTTCATTTGAGGTAAAATCACCTGTAAACCAGTTTCCTTGAGATCCTGAAATTTCTTTAGTGAATTCACAAGTTACATTTTTGGGTAATTCGTTCATAAGCTCAACATTCTCAGCTTCTGGATGAAGTTTAATGGCTGAGCATGAGCATAGAAAAAAAGATAATAATATTAAAAATATTTTATTCATATGACGCCTTTTTTTATTTTTTTGTATCGTCCAAGAGAAGATTAATAATAAACTTATAAAAATATTATTAACTATCATCCAGATAATGAATAACGATTATATTATCAATAATTAATTAAAAATTCTAGTAAAGTCATTTAATTATGAATGGTCTCTATTAAAGCTAGAAATGTTTAAGTAGTATTATATGTTTTTCAATTCTAGAGAAATAAGGAGCATTTTGAAAAAATTGCTCCTTATTTCTATTTATAACGAAGAAATAGCACTCAATTGTTCGAGTAGTAACTCTTGAGCTGATTGTGTTTTTGTTAGCTTAACTTTTTCTTTTTCGACGACGGAAGGTGGTGCTTTATTAGAAAAGTGTTCATTAGAAAGTTTATTGTTAAGACGTTGAATTTCCTTATTTAGTTTTTCAATTTCTTTATTTAGTCGTTTCATTTCAGTATTTTTATCAATGAAGCCGGCTATGGGTACTAGTATTTCCATCTCACCAACTAATTGAGTGGTGGACATGGGAGGCACTTCATTCTTGGAAAGAATGTTTATATTATTGAGTTTAGCTAATGAGATTAAGCATGCTTTATTAAGTTCGATTCGTTCTAAATCTTTTTTAGAAGTATTTCGGAGTAATATATTAAGCGGTTTCGATGGTCCAATATTAAGTTCAGAGCGAATATTTCGTGTAGCAGTAATAAAGCTTTTTAACCATTCAATATGCTGTTCAGCAGGTATATCAATAAGCTCTTGATTGGCTGTAGGAAATGTTTGAAGCATTATAGTTTCGCCACTGATATCGACATGTTTTTTGATATTTTGCCATATTTCTTCAGTGATGTACGGCATAAATGGGTGCATCATGCGTACAATATGTTCCAGTACATAAATAAGTGTTTGAAGTGTACTTTGTTTGTGTCCAGAGGATGCTTTTTCATCTATAAGAATTGATTTAGAAAACTCAAGATACCAGGCGCAGTATTCATTCCAGATAAAGTCATATAAGTTTTGAGTTGCATGATCAAGACGAAAAGCGGTCATATTTTTTTCAACTTGTGCCGCTGTATTTTGAAGTTTAGATAGAATCCAGCGGTCAGCAAGAGTGTGTTGAGTGTCATTACTTTGGATGAAGTTATGATCTTTTATCTTTGTTAAAACATAATAGCTTGCATTCCATATTTTATTGCAAAAATTACGATAGCCCTCTAATCGCTTCATATCCCAATTTATATCTCGTCCTGTAGATGCAAGTGAGTAAAGGGTGTAACGTAAAGCATCAGTGCCGTGTGCGCTAATGCCATCAGGAAATGCGTTACGAGTGTTTTTCTCAATCTGAGCGGCTAGTTTTGGCTGCATCATACTTTTTGTACGTTTATGGATGAGAGACGGTAAGTCAATACCATCGATCATGTCGAGAGGATCAAGAACATTGCCTTTACTTTTGGACATTTTCTGTCCTTGCTCGTCGCGAATTAAACCGGTAATGTAGACTGTTTTAAAAGGAATTTGAGGATTATTATTACTATCTTTCATGAAGTGCATGCTCATCATGATCATTCGAGCAACCCAAAAAAATATAATATCAAAACCAGTAACCAATACATCAGTTGGATGAAATGTTTCTAAGCGTTCATTAGTTTTAGGCCAGCCAAGTGTTCCAAAGGTCCAAAGGGCGGAAGAAAACCATGTATCAAGAACATCATCATCTTGTTTTAGTTTTGTGCTTTCAGGCAAGTTATGTTTTGTGCGTATTTCTTTTTCGCTGTGGCCAACATAAGTATTGTGGTGTCCGTCATACCATGCAGGAATTCTATGTCCCCACCATAATTGCCGAGAAATGCACCAATCTTTAATATCCCGCATCCATGAATAATATAAATTTTCATACTGAGGAGGAACGAATTGAATATTTTTTTTCTCAACAGCTTCTAGAGCGGGTTTTGAAAGAGGTTTAGCGCGAACAAACCATTGATCGGTTAATAAGGGTTCAATAATAACGTTTGAGCGGTCGCCGAAAGGTATTGTTAACTCATGCTCTTGAATTGTATCAACAAGGTTTGCTTCGGTTAAATCTGCGATAATTTTTTTTCGAGCAGTAAATCGTTCCAGGTTTTGGTAAGCTTTAGGAATGGTTGCTTGAATCTTATGATTTTCAGATCCATCGCTATTAAATACTTCGCCTTGCTCTCTAATATGTCCGTTTAGTGTCATGATGTTAATCATAGGTAGTCCGCAACGCTTTCCTACTTCGTTGTCATTAAAGTCATGAGCAGGTGTTATTTTCACACAGCCAGATCCCTTTTCTATGTCTGCATGAGCATCAGCAATGATAGGAATATATCGATTTGACAAAGGTAAAATAACCTCTTCGCCAATTAAAGATTGGTATCGTGAATCTTTAGGGTTAACGGCAATGCCCGTATCTCCTAATAATGTTTCTGGACGAGTCGTGGCAACAACAATATAGTTCTTTCCCTCATGAGTTTTCTTTTGATTTGCTAAAGGGTAACGGATATACCACATGTGTCCTTGTATTGTTTTATTTTCAACCTCTAAATCTGAAATTGCAGTATGAAGTTTAGGGTCCCAGTTAACCAAACGTTTACCACGGTAGATCAAGTCCTCATTATATAAATCAATAAAGGCTTTTTTTACAGTTTTATTGAAGTCCTCGTCCATTGTGAAGCGTTCATGCTCCCAATCAACAGATGCGCCAAGGCGGCGTAATTGCTGAGTAATATTACCACCAGACTCATTTTTCCATGCCCATACTTTTTCTAAAAAGGCGTTTCGACCAATATCATGCCGTGTTTGTTTTTGTTCTGTAATAAGTTTTCGTTCTACAATCATCTGAGTAGCAATACCTGCATGGTCGGTGCCAACTTGCCAAAGAGTTTTACGACCTTTCATGCGATGGTAGCGAATCAAAGCATCCATAATTGAATCTTGGAAAGCATGCCCTATATGCAAGTTTCCAGTGACGTTAGGGGGTGGAATCATAATGGTATAAGGAGATCCTTCGCCCGTGGGAGAAAAATAATTATTCTTCTCCCACGTTTGATACCAAGTGCATTCGATAGATTGAGGGTTGAATGTCTTTTCCATAATTCGAGAAATCTTGTATCTAAAGGGTGAATAGCTGTTTATTATACTGGTTAATAAGTAAGCTGCCATCTAAAAGTAATAGAGAGCAATAAAACATTATAACTGAACAGTTTTTGGTGTAATACCTGCTTGTTGGTAATGCCGAAACTTTTTGCGAGCCTCTTTTTTTTCATTAGATGATTGGCCGACAATTTCGCAAATGCGTATGTAGTTATTTGGACATATTATTGGGGTAGATGATAAGTTAATTAAAATGCTATTTGGTTGTTTATTGAATATATTATGGCTAATAGTAATAGGAGTATATGTATCTTTAAAAGAATCTGATAAAACACAGTGTGGCAAAAAGCTATCTTCTTTCCATGACCATAATAATGTATCCATTTGTTGACTGGCAAGTATGTTTTCTGTATGTATGTGAATTATATAGCCTTCTTTCAAAGCTTTAGCAGTGATTCGACAAGCAGTATTTACAGCATTTAGCTGTGTTGATGATAATAAATAAAACATAATATGAGGGGTCAAGATAATATAACCTTACTATATGTATCTGTGTGAACAAATAAAAGCTGTCTATTGGGATATAAGTTGATAATAAATATTTTAATTTATTTTTAGATACTTTAAATAAAGTATCATACTGCAATTAATGAAGTATAAGTTGTTTTAATGCTAGAGTGGTGATGTTATTTAATATCGCAATGGTGCACCAGATCTTTTGAACAGCTAAATTTTATCCTGTTAGCTTTATAAGTCTTATTCATTTTTTTATATTAACAGACTGTTTATAAATTGTAATGTTTATAAGCAGTCTTGGTTAATAGGAATCATAAAAAAATATTTTATTTCATTGGCATACATCGAATAGTGCGTAATGGCATTTGTTCTTGGAGATAATCAAGAAAATATTTTTTTTCTTGTCCCATCAGTATATAAATTTGAAATACTTCGATTTGTTTAACTTTTTTACTTCTTTCACTTTTTAAAAGCTCTGAAAGTGCTTCTACGTAGACAGAGAGGCGATGTAAAGACGCTTGTTTTTGTAAGTTATGAGTGTTAGGTTTTTGATTTATAGGTGCTGGTGCCTCCATAAAATTATTTGTTGCGGATGCGAGTTCTTTTTTTGCAGCTTCGATTGAGTTAGAAAAGGTGGTTTTTTCTTCTGAACTCGTTCTTTTTTGCTGAGCCAGATCTGTTAATGTTTGACTAATACTATCTTTGACAACTTGGCAGATGCTTTGGGCGCCGTCATAGCCTAAATTTGTTAATGAAAATGCTACTGATGAGCACTCTTTTTCAAGAGCTGTTGCTAAACAGTCTTTTGAAGAATGTAGTACTTGCACAACTTTTTTAGTAAAAGCTGTTTCTGTATACTCGGTAGTTGCAGGAGGAAGTGTGCTTAGGCTTCGGTGTTGGGCATAAGACGTACTTGCTTCTTTTAACGGGGTATCTATTTGATCAACAGCACCGGTAATAGTTTGAAATGGTTTGTTATTTGATGATATGGCTAGACGGTTTAAAGCACCGGTAACACTATCTTTAAAGCTGCCAACCAAACTGTCTACAAGGACAACATGATTCGTTGCTCTGCGATCAAATGTCGCCATAGTTGCATGAACATTAGTGAGCATTGCAAGGTTATCTGCAACTTTACCTACACCGGTGGAAATAAATTTTATAGAAACTGGAGATTGCCGGCCAAAGAAATAAATATCTTGTGCTTTTCTTGCTATATTAACGGAATGGACTGCTATATCAAAATGACTATGTGGTTTAGGCTGTTTTGCTAAACTTTTTGTTAATTTATCAGCAGCTATATCAATAGCATTATTTGAGACAGTTGCTATAGGGTTCCAGAGGTAGCTTGCAAAGTTATAAGCATAGTTTATACCGTGAACAACCTTACATGTAAGACCTATGGTTGAATACCCTATCTCTCTTTGCGTATCATAATCGATGCCACATCGTGTTACTTTTTCTATAGCTCTTGTTTCTTTTATTGAGTCTTTTAGACAGCCTTTTCCATTACCGTAAAGCTTACCGAGTACTTTATATGAAGCTTGATTAACTGATATTCCATTGTTTTCCCAGTAGTCTCTGAGTGCATCATGACTGGCTCTATGTTGAATTTGCATTTGGAGGCTTGATGTGAGTGAAGATTTGGCTCCTGTTGCAACAGGGAAATCAAAAGCAAGGATACCCATACCAATTAGAATGTTTGTACTATCAGCAATACGCGTATCAATAAAGGGTTTAATCGTATCAAAAAGAGCCAGTTTTATAAGGCTATAAAGCATACGGTCAAACTGAGAATCTTTTGTAAACTCTGTCAATCGTTCATAACTATGAGCTCTTCGGTGAACGGATTGATTTACATGTGACATAGGAAGGCTAATAGGTATTAATAAATAATTAATGAGACTTCCCCATAACCTGCTTCCAAGCATTTGCTTAAAATGAGCATTGAAATGAACCGCAAAGGCTGCTACATCTTTTATTCTGTCGCCTAATGATGGAGTATATAAAGCTTCATTATTAGTTTTATGAGTTGCCTCTCTTAGTAATATTTGTTCAATATTACTAATATCTAGCTTGCCATTAATAAGAGATAATTGTTCTGACTCTGATAATTTCTGAAATGTCTGATATTGACTGATAATGCCATTTCCAACGGAGAGTATACCTAGGATTGATACATAAATAGTAGTGAATACGTTAACAGGAATCCATCCATTTTCTGTTGATCCAGGAGTTTTAATGAACTCATTTGATGTTCCTGCTTTGTGGTACCCATAGTTTTTTATATCATTTCCATATTGAGTTAAGTTGCCAAGAACTTCATTTAACTCATCTTGGTATTCACCACAAGCTAAGTTAGAAGTGATCATATCCTTTGTTGGAATTAATCCCTTTAAGCTTGGAATAAGGCTGAATATATTTTTTGCAGATGATTGCAAGAAGTCTAAGTATTTCCCTTGCATGATTTGGTGTATGCCATTGAGAACCATTAAAGCTAAAATACCTGAATTTAAATAATTAGAGGCTTTATTACAAAAACGGTATGTTTTATCTAATGCTGGAGGAATAAAATCTTTGATCAAGCGGATTGCATTATGAGATAAATTGTTCTCGTCAAGATTATTTAGCATTTCTTCAAGTTGAGAAAGCAGGTCTTTTTTCTTTTCTGGATCTTCTTGAAGTTCGTCGTGAATGGGTTTGAGTATGTTGGCTATTTGTTCAGCTAATTCTTTTTGAGAAGATAATGATAATATTTTGTCTTCTTTAGGTGATATTAAATTAGGGAATGCTTCTTTATCTCCTGTGTTTATATTATGAGCTACTTGTGCCGACATTGAGTTGATAAAATCAAATGTTAAAGCAATAGGAGTTCGAGAGTTAATCAAGGATGTTCCGGTTAAACTATCGCTATCACTGGCAGATGAGTTTGGTTCAATCTCTATGGAGGAACTCTGGTTCAAAAGTTGTTTTTCTGTCTTTTCAGGTATTTTTGGTAAACTAGATGCTATGTATGATAGCTCTAAAAAAGTAGGGGTATGTCTTACCCTCATTTTGTAGGCTTTTGAATGTATTATATTATCTAAAGCGGTTTGAAATTCTTTATAAAAATCTAAGAAGGATGTGCTTTTGTTCTCTAATTGCTCTAGTACCTCTTCAGAGAATTCGGGCTTGCTTTCTTTTAACATATTTGTGTTACTTGTTAGACTTTCTGCTATCTTTTTTTTGGTTTCATTGAGCAGGTTTTCTAGATGCTCAATGAATTCATTTTGTAAGGTTAAGGGAATAGCAAAACTCTTGTGTTTTACGGCTTTTTTTATTATCGATAAGGGGGTAGTTAACTGTGATTTTTCACTGGTAATCTTTTTAGATATAATTTTTTCGACAGTTGCTTTAAGGGATTCTATGAGTTCATGTTGTTGGTTTTCTTTTGTATCAAGTTCTAAATTTAAGATTGTTTTGCGTAGTGTAACTAATAATAATGTTGTGTAATCTTTTATACTTTCATAATCATCAAAAAATGAATCTGCTTCTGGTATTATTTCAATGGATCGAAAGCTTTCTTTTTCTCTTGTTAGGTCGTGTTCATCAAGATAGTTGTGGCAAGTTAATTTATAATGTTTCCAAGGAAAAATAGAGTTGTTTTCAAATGCAAGAATTTTTTCTGAGTCCCATGTTTTTATATCTTGATCTATAGGTGCTGATGTAGCGTGATAGCATTTTTCTATAGATCGTCCTAAAGGTGCAAAGCTGTTCTCAAAATGAGGTATTGCAGTTGTATCCGATAATTTTTGTGAATGTTGTGTGCGTTTATTGTGCTCTGTTAAGCGATATTGCCTAAGAGATGCACGAGCAAAGCTTTCAGCCTGAACGATACTTTCCATGTTTGTGTTAGGAAAACTTAATTTTTGTTTATTTTTTTTTAATTTTGAGTAACGTTGTGTTTGGAATTTTTCATATGCTTCAGCTCTAGCATAGAAAGTATTCCAGGATTTTGTTAGATGCATAGAGAGTTCTGATAAAGATTCAAGAGAGTTTAAATGATTCATTTTTAAATCTATGTCAGGATGCCAGCTAAGAAATATTGTTGATGTTCCTCTTCCTTCGAAGTTACTTAAGTACTGAATAGCAGTATTTATGTTTTTTATTATCTCAATCAGTTTTTTTAATTGATGTAAATTAGTTGGGTCAACAAGAACATTATTTGTTATATTTTGTTTTTCTAATAAAGAAAGTGTGTTAGCAAGGCGTTGTTGATTTTTTAGAGTAAATCTAGTGTTGTTTTTATAATCTTGAAGTGCTTCTATCGCACTTCTTAGGTTGGGAGTAATTAAGGATTTACTGATAGTATAGAATGCTAAATCATACAATTTTGTAGTAGATGGTTTTTGGCTAAGACAGTGTAGAGCAGTGTCAAAATTGTTTAAATTGATTTTTAGAGTATTCGTTTCGATATTTTCTGTTGGGCTATCAGTAAGAGAATTTTGGGTGTTGCATTCGGTTACATTTTGAAATATATCTATAATCACTTTTGTAAATGTTATTTGATAGTCTTCTTCTTCTTCTTCTTCTTCAATCTTTCCATTATAGGATTTTAAATATAGTTCAAGAATATAAGATGATAATTTTTGTGTGTTGATAGGAGCAGAGAAGAGCTGTAAAATAGATTGATTATTGGCTAATTCTTTAGATAATTCATGTAAAGTACCCCATACTATATCTATTTCCTCTATTGCTTTTTGTTGCAGTGTATCAAAGTTATAGCTAACTTCCCCTTCCTTGTTATCCTCATTTGAGTTCGTATCTGTTTCAATATACTTTTTAAGTTGTTTTTTTGAAGGTGGTGATAGGGCTAAGAACTTGTTTAAGGTTATATTATGTTTAATAAGGCTTTCTAAATAGTTTTTTGTTGTCGTCGTGTATTCTTTTTTTGTGATTGAACTTAAAGCATCTAAATTGGCTGAAAATTGATTTTTTAGATATCCATCAACTAGTTCGATAGCGATATAATTTAATAAAAAATGCCTCCATTTTGAACTTATTGATATAAGACTTCTTAAGTCATTGTCAGGTATGTGCTGTGAAAGAGCTAATAATGCAAGTGTTTCCGTAAGTATAATTTTTATGTTATCGGAAGAGTTGTTTTTAATAAGTAAGGCATAGCATCGTGTAATCGGGAAGTCACTTTCTTCATTCGTACTGTTTTCTAGATAGTACAATAAAGCGTTGGCTTGATCTGATAATCTTTTTTTTTCTTTCTTTTGCTTGGTGGTATCTGGAGTAATTATTTTTTCTAATTCTTTATGCTTTTCTTTTTTAGTTAAATTATTAAATTTTTCTATTTCTATCCAATGTTCAGTGTTTAAGGTTTGGTAAGTTGCTACTGCATTCGGTAAGTATAATATGGATGTAGATATTATAAATAGCATTAAAAGCAGTGTTTTTTTCATTTTAAACCATTTTTTAATTTTCTGAATCAACTTGAAAGAGTCCAAATTGTGTAAAGAATGTATGAGAGAAATAGCTAATGATGTAGTGTAGCTCTTTTTTTATATTTAATTAAAATTAATAATTTATTTGATAAATTTTATTAAAACTTATTTTTTTTATCTGTTTGATATAAAAGTGCATCAGATAAATAATTTGGCTGACTATTCAGATACTCTGATAAAAAAGTGTATGTATTGAGTATGTTTTTAATGAAGTAAAAAAAAATATTGAATACCTATAGCAGTTTATTGAAAGCAGCTGCTTTAGGTATGATAAAAAAAAGAAGAATATCTAACCGACTTTATTAATCAAATATTGGACAAGCATTGCAACGGGACGTCCAGAAGCACCTTTTGCTTTTCCTGATGACCAAGCTGTACCAGCTATATCAAGGTGAGCCCAAGGGTATTTTTTAGTAAACTGCGATAAAAAGCATGCAGCGGTTATTGTCCCTGCGGCACGCCCTCCAATATTTGCTATATCAGCAAAATTAGTTTTGAGTTGTTTTTGATAATCATCTCCCATAGGAAGCTGCCATGCTCTATCAGATGCTTGGTTAGATGCTTCAAGTAACTCTTTAGCTACAGTGTCATCATTGCTAAGTAGCCCCGTAATATGATGTCCTAGTGCAATGATACATGCTCCTGTGAGTGTAGCTATATCGATGACAACATCGGGTTTATAACGTTCAGCATACGTTAAAGCATCACAAAGAACGAGTCTTCCTTCTGCATCAGTGTTTAGAATTTCAATAGTTTTTCCTGACATTGAGGTAACAATATCCCCAGGGCGAGTCGCTTTGCTGCTAGGCATGTTTTCAGCAGCTGCAACCATACCAATAACATGGATAGGCAAGTTCATTTCAATAATAGCATTCATGACACCAAAAACACTTGCAGCACCGCACATGTCAAATTTCATTTCATCCATATTGGCACTAGATTTTATAGATATTCCTCCAGAATCAAAAGTAATTCCTTTACCTAAAATTACAATTGGTTTGGTTCTTTTTTTATTATTTTTGAATTCCATTGTAATTAATTTTGCTTCTTGAGCGGACCCAGAGCTAACCGATAAAAAGGAATGCATTCCGAGATTATGCATTTGTTTTTCATTCAGTATTTTTGTTGTGAGATTATTGTGTTTTTGACTAAGAGTTAAAGCTTCATCAGCCAGATAATTAGGGTTACATATATTGCCAGGTAAGTTTCCAAGAGTTCTAGCGATGTTGCGTCCGAGAGCAATGGCTTTTCCTTGTTTAACGGCATTTTTAGCATCATTAGCTGTTTTTTTATCTGTTAGTAACGTTATTTTTTTTATGGAAATAGGTGCAATTTCTGATGTATTACTTTTCAATTGATTAAATTGGTAAAGTTGATATTCGATAATTTCTACGAGTTGACGTACTATCCAAAAAAGATGTTTCTTTTCTACTATAAAGTCATCAACATCAATAACAGCCTCTTTTATATTGGTAGCCTGTAATGCAGTAATCATACGTTTGATTACCGTTATATAAGAATTTTCAGATAATGGAGTCTTATCGCCAATAGATATGAGTAATAATCGGTCATAACCGGTATTAGGTAAATGGTGTAGGAGTAGTGTTTCCCCTATTTTAAAGCTCATATCTCCTTGTTTCAGTATTTTATTTAGAAGTCCATCGGTTAGATTATTGATTGATTTTATAGCAGGAGATTGGATTGTTTTTTGAACAGCGGTGACCATACAAGCTGTTTTTCGTTTTTCAATGGCGCCGCTTTTGATGACGAATTCCATATATGCTCCAAAAAATATATTTAGGAATGAATAATGAGAGAGTCGTTATTTCACCAGAGAGCACAGCAGATGTGAATAATTTTTTATATATTTGATGAATAAATTCTATTTATATCAATAAGTTTAGATTTTAAAGGACATTGTTATTGTTGCTTGTAATAAATAACCTTAAGAAAGACAGTTAAAATAGCGATGCGATTTATAAGAAGTGTATGGTATTGTGTAGCTTCTAATCGCCCTTATCTGAGAGTCTAGGTGACGTTGAAGCATGCCATTTATTATATTTAAATATTTGTCGAAACAAATATTTCATATCTTGTTTGCGGTGACTTTTGTTGTATTACTAATTTTGATGAGTGGTCGTTTTGTTAAGTATTTAGCTCAAGCGGCAGAAGGTGCTCTGAAAGCTGATTTTTTACTATCAATTATGGCATATCGTGTGCCAGAATTTTTGGTCATGATTCTTCCGTTAGGCTTATTTTTAGGAATTATTCTTTCCTATGGTCGTATGCATGTAGATCATGAAATGAGTGTTTTGAAAGCATGTGGATTTAGTCAAAATCAATTATTAAAATTAACGCTGATTCCAGCGTTTGTTGTGATGGTTATCGTAGGGATGTTGAGTTTTCACATTGTTCCAGAAGGTATTGAACGTGTAGAAAAAATTTTTAATAAGCAAGATGTATTAACAGAGTTTGATACAATGATTCCAGGTCGTTTTCAAGTTCTGGGTAATGGATCAAGAGCAATATATGCAGAATCTTTAAGTGCTGATAAGAAAATAATGAAGCATGTTTTTACTGCAAACAGCAATATTAATAAAGGAAACTCTAGTGGCGTGAGCTTAGTTGTATCTAATCATGCAAAAATGGCAAAAAGAGAAAAAGGTGTGCGTTATTTGTTATTATATGATGGCTATAGATATGATTTAACTCCAGGAAATCCAGAGGTTCGAGCCATTAAATATGAGCGTTATGGAGTTCAGATGATAAACCATAAAGCTCCTGATAAAATATCAAAGGAGCAAGCGCTATCTACAGCAACTTTATTAAAATCAGATAAAGTAGGCCATATAGCTGAATTGCAATGGAGAATTTCTTTGCCTCTATTGATTCCTATTATCGTTTTGTTAGCTATCCCACTTGCACAAGTAAAACCTAGGCAGGGGCGTTTTGTAAAGTTATTACTAGGGCTATTGCTTTATTTATTTTATATTATGGCACTTATTAGTAGTCGAGGAGCAATGTCAGATGCTCGGTTATCTACGTCTTGGGGGATATGGTTAATCCATTGTTTTTATTTGTGTTTAGCTTTAGTTATGTATTTTCATGAAACAGTTAGGTTAAATATAGCGAAAAGGAGAGGAGGGAGTGCGTAAGCTGGATTGGTATATAGCACGAAATATTCTAGGAGCGATGTTAGTTGTTTTGTTTAGTTTAGTATTCTTAGAAGGTATGTTTTTCTTTTTAACTCAACTGGATGACATTCGAGAAAATTATAGAGTTTTAGATGCATTATCTTATACATTATTATTAATACCTACAAAACTGTATAACTTTGTTCCTTCATCAGCATTAATTGGTTGCTTAATTGGTTTGGGAGGAATGGCATCAAGTAGTGAATTACTTATTATGCGAACAGCAGGTGTTTCGTTATGGCGTTTAGTTTGGTCTGCTTCTAAGCCTGCGTTAGTATTAATCTTTATAGGTATTTTATTAGGAGAATATATTGCTCCCATTCTAGAGCAAATTGCTGAAACTAAACGAACAATAGCTCGTTCTGTTGAAGGGGTTTATACAGGTGAAGGAATTTGGCATCGTGAAGGAAATGAATTTATGTATTTTAATGCGATTGAGCCAAATGGTGTGTTATATGGTATTAATCGGTACCGTTTTGATGATGAAAATCATTTAATTGAAACAGTAGTGGCTAAGCGTGCTCTTTTTCAAAGAAATCATTGGATTCTTGAAAATGTAAAACGAGCACAATTTGATGGTCAACAGTTTGTTTTTTCAGAAAAAGCTACTGAAAGGTGGGATACGAACTTGACAACAACTTTATTAAAAGTGGTCATGGTTAAACCGGGAGGTTTATCGATTACAGGGCTTAAAAAATACATAAATTACTTAGATGAGCAAGGCCTACATAGTGCTGAGTATCAGTTAGCTTTTTGGACTAAAATATTGCAGCCATTCTCAATATTATCATTAGTTTTGGTGGGAATTTCTTTTGTTTTCGGTCCGCTGCGATCGGTGAGTATGGGGTTTAGAGTATTTTTAGGTGTTATTACTGGTGTTGTCTTTATGATAGTTCAAAGTCTTTTAGGTCCTTCCAGTTTAGTTTTCGGTTTTCCTCCAATATTCTCTGTAATAGTTCCAGCTTGTATTTCTTTGGGTATTGGCGCGATATTTTTACGAAGAGCTGCATGACTTCAGTGGAAAGGATAAGATATTTATTTTTTATTAAATTATAGGTTTTTGATTATAACTGTTTTTTTTTTGATAGTTGGTTATATCAGGTTGTTTGTTCACAGTTTAATTAGACCCAGATAATATCGATAAAAAATGATAAAATGGTTATTGATAGAGTAAAATAGAACATTGTTGAGATTTTAGCGG